>NC_050200.1:300000-497072 GCF_007474595.2 Lynx canadensis | reverse complement strand
CTCCAATTAGTCAACACTGCTTTTGACTTCTTTTATAACATGGACTCTTCCATGATATAGACCCTGAAACTAAAGCAAATGGCAGAAGGACCCACACAAAATAATAACTAGACATTAAAAAAATAATAACAACTTTTAAAGGTTGCATGTAATACATTCTTATTATGTATAGGCAACATAATTGGTCATATCTTTATGTATGATTATGGGTTCAGCTTTCAGCTTTGTCCAGAAAGGTTGAGGGCAGCAGAAAAAAATTACTCAAGACTCTATGCAAGACAGGAGAGGTGAGAGAGAGACTAAGGGAACTCCCTGTGCTGCTCCCAAGCTCCCATGTATGTTGAGCATATATTTAAGATAACATTTTGCAGTACATCAGTGGGCTTCATGCCAGTAAGAACATATAAAAAGCATGCAGAAAAACAAGTTAAGACAGGATAAACGATTCCATGAGATAACATGGCCCAAGGAATTTATGGGTATAGGCAGGACCTAACCCCTACACATACATTAACTAGGTAAATGAAGTGAGTGCCCCCTTGCTTTACATTAACTAAATAAGTAAAGGCTGGCCGCTGTTTTCAGCAAAACAGTGTTCTTTTATATATATATAATTTTTTTAACGTTTATTTATTATTGACAGAGAGACACAGAGTGTGAGCAGGGGAGGGGGCAGACAGAGGGGGAGACACAGAATCCAAAACAGGTCCCAGGCTCTGAGCTGTCAGCACAAAGCCCCACGTGGGGCCCAAACCCACAAACGGCAAGATCATGACTTGAGCCAAAGTCGGTCGCCTAACCAACTGAGCCATCCAGGTGCCCAAGCAAAGCACTGTTCTGCTTTGCAGTGTGTTCCCTATAATCTCCTAACCTAGGACATAACTACTTAAGTTCCCACATATGACATTTAATGTATTTTCAATTTTCATGTTCATATGAATAGTTTCATGGATATACCATTTCTATCATTTGCATTTTTTGAGGGACAGAGTAAACAAATGGAAATAGGACTTAAAATAGCTGCTTATTTTTTTATGGATTATAATATATGGAATGTATTGGGGATAGGGACTGAACAACAAAATTGCCTGGATTACCCTATCTTACTAGAGAGAACCATTAACCATTAACCACTCTAGACAATATATGAATGCTACTCTGCTATTATTCTCTATAGGACTCACTATATAGAGGTTCCCATGTCAGAGGTAGCCTGATTTCAAATTAATATATGTAATTTTTCCTAATGACTCTCTGTGGCCTATGTTGGCAACTCTTATTATTTTCTCTTTCAACATCTTAATATGTGTGTGTCAGTATTAAACACTTCTTGTAATATTAAATTTTCAGCTTCTCAAAAAGATGCCTATCTTTCTGTCAGAGATATATACCTCATTCCCCAAGAACAAAATCTGTAAATGCCACAAAAGTTCCATTTTTATCAAACCACCTCAAAAATACCATTCAAACATGCCACACATATCATGGTTAGGAACATGGTGTATAATTGTATATAATATAATTCAAGAAATTTTATCCCTGTCATAGGAAAAAAAAACAATAGCTGTGGGTTTTAACACTTTTTTGACTTCACATAACAACACTTTTTCATAGGGGTAAAGAATAAAAATTCCATTGAGTAAATTTGAGGGTTTAATTCGCTTTAATTAAGGGATTCATGAATCCAATAGCAACCCTTCTAGCAAGTAGAAGGAAGCTCAAAGATTTGTACACAACAGAAGGCTTTCGTAGTAGGATGGAACAAGAGAGTTAGAAATGAAAGGTGTTTTCCCAGTAAGTTCTCATTCCCTTAAGGAGAATAGCACAGTACCTTATTGGGTAGATCAACGCACCTAACTTTGGGGAATTGAGAGTGCCTATATAACAGATTATTGGTGCTGACCAAAAAAATTCCTGACTGACTGGTTAAGACTATTTATATCAAGAGGAATGAAAGTCTGATAAGTTAGGTAGTTAGCCCTGGTTTTGTGACTTGATCTAACTGATACCATATTGTGTCTGTGGTTGTCTTTTCAAGAGTATATTGTGAATACAGTCTGAAAAACTTAAATTCCTAATCATGGTAAGGCTTTTTATGGAAGCATAGCTATTTTAAAACTATGAACTTCAAAAGATAAATAACAACTAGTTAGAAAAAAAAACAAAACAAAACATTAGAAAAAAAACAAAACAAAACATTAAAAAAAAAGAAGAAAAAAAAAACCACCACAGCTTTTAACTAATGTAAATGTGGGAAGACCAAATAATGCTGTAAAATCCCAGAGGGGAGAAAAAAACATTAAAATTTTGTGATTATTTTATGACAATATATTCTGTGCATTAAAACTTATTAATAAATAATTATAATATAAATTTTAAAGATGTGCTGTCATTAGCCAGAAAATACATTTTCTATCTTTAGTGTTTTGTTTTAACAGCTCAAAAATAATGTCAACTTACATTATGAGAGCCCCCAAATATTTTGACCAAGAACTAGGAGGGCTATTAGTCCAGTAACATACCCCTAGAATGAAAATCACTAAAAGTCAATAAAAACCTAAAAATCTGTATATTTGACAAGGCATCAGTCCAATACCTTCCAAAAGATTTCGAACACAAATCTTCTTCATCTCCAATGAATACTAATTAAGATCAGAAACTTTCACTTAAGCAATCCAGTGTAGGAAAATTACAGTTCCTTGGAAAGATTCTACCTGGGTGGCACCTGGTAGAATACCAGGGGGCACCTGGGTGGTTCAGTTGGTTGAGCATCCAACTTCGGCTCAGGTCATGATCTCACAGTTCGTGGGTTCAAGCCCCACATTGGGCTCTGTGCTGACACCTCAGAGCCTGGAGCCTGCTTCTAATTCTGTGTCTCCCTCTCTCTCTGCCCCTCCCCCGCTCATGCTCTGTCTCTCTCTCTCTCTGTCAAAAATAAATAAACATTTTTTAAAATTTTTTTAAAAAAGAAAGATTCTACCAAGAAATTACTAGAAATGATACATTAATTTAGTAAAGTTGCAGGGTATAAAATCAATGCACAGAAACTGGTTGCACATCTGTACACCAATAATGAAGCAGCAGAGAGATCAAGGAATTGATCCCATTTACAATTGCACCAAAACCCACAAAATACCTAGCAATAAAACTAACCAAAGAGGTGAAAAATCTGTACACTGAAAACTATAGAAAGCTTATGAAAGAAATTGAAGAAGACATAAAAATATGGAAAAATATTCCATGCTCATGGATTAGAAGAATAAATATTGTTAAAATGTCAATACTACCCAAAGCAATCTACCTATTCAATGTAATCCCTATCAAAATGATACCAGCATTCTTCACAGAGCTAGAACAAACAATCCTAAAATCTGTATGGAACCAGATAAGACCCAAAATAGCAAAAGCAATCCTGAAAAAGAAAACCAAAACTGGAGGCATCACAATTCTGGTCTTCCAGATGTAATACAAAGCTGTAATCATCAAGACAGTATGGTACTGGCACAAAAACAAACCCATAGATCAATGGAACAGAATAGAGAACCCAGAAATGGACTCATAAACACATGGCCAACTAATCTTTGACAAAGCAGGAAGTATATCCAATGGAATAAAGACAGTCTCTTCAGCAAGTGGTGCTGGGAAAACTAGACAGCTACATACAGAAAAATGAAACTGGACCTCTTTCCTGCACCATACTCCAAAAAATAAACTCAAAATAGTTGAAAAACCTAAACGTAAGACAGGAAGCCATCAAAATCCTTGAGGAGAAAGCAGACAAAAACCTCTTTGACCTTGGCTTAGTCTTTGAGTAGGTCTTTGAGTAAGAGCAACTTCTTACTCAACATGTCTCGGGAGGCAAGGGAAACAAAAGCAAAAATGAACTATTGGGACTTCATTGAGATAAAAAGCTTCTGCAGGGTAAAGGAAACAACCAGCAAAACTAAAAGGCAACCAACAGAATGGGATAAGACATTTGCAAATGATACACTGGATAAAGGAATAGTGCCCAAAATCTATAAACAACATATCAAACTCAACATTCAAAAAACAAATTATCCAGTGAAGAAATGGGCAGGAGACATGAATAGACACTTTTCCAAAGAAGACATCCAAATGGCTAACAGATACATGAAAAAAATGCTGAACATCGTTCATCATCAGGAAAATACAATGAGATACCACATCACACCTGTCAGAATGGCTAAGATTAACAACATAGGCAACAACAGATGTCGTGAAGGATATGAGGAAAGAGGAACCCTTTTGCACTGCTGGTGGGAATGCAAACTGGTGCGGCTACTCTGGAAAACAGTATGGAAGTTCCTCAAAAAATTAAAAATAGAACTACCCTAAGACCTAATAATTGCACTACTAGGTATTTATCCAAAAGATACAGGTGTACTGTTTCAAAGGCACACATGCACCCCAATGTTTATATCAGTGCTATCAACAATAGGCAAAGTATGGAAAGAGCCCAAATGTCCATCAATGGATGAATGCATAAAGATGATGTGGTATATTTATAAAATGGAGTACTACTCGACAATCAAAAAGAATGAAATCTTGCCATTTGCAACTAGATGAGTGGCACTAGAGAGTATTATACTAAGCAAAATTGGACAGTGAGAGACAAATATCATATGACTTCATTCATATGTGGAATTTAAGATACAAAACAGATGTACATAAGGGAAGGAAAGCAAAAATAATATAAAAACAGGAAGGAGGATAAAATATAATAGACTTAAATGCAGAGAATAAACTGAAGCATTTTGGGTGGGGGGGATGGGCTAAATGGTCAGGGGCATTAAGGGGACAATTGTTGGGATGAGCACTGGGTGTTATATGTAGAGGATGAAATCTCTGAAATCATTATTGCACTATATGATAACTGACTTGGATGTAAAAATAAACAAACAAACAAAGAGTTGGCTGGTGCCAGTCTTGATCATTGGTGAGTATTACAGGCAAAAACTTTTCTTTGAGGAAGCAAACAAAACTTGGAGGGTCAGCACCGTTCAAGAGGGGGTTCCTGATGAGGGGAGGGGAAGGGGAGTACAAACAACATCAAATGTGAAAGGGTTCTCTCTAGGTATTATCAAGTCTCCTAAACTGAAGTTCTAATTGGACTCCTGTCTATTTTCCCCAGGTAGTCTTGGAAACTTTTGTGTGCAAAACTTCTCTGTCCATTTTGAATTATAATGTAAAAGCTTGAGGAAATATTCTGAAAAAGACACTAGATAAAATAACATATTCAATTGTTTAAATATATCGTAAGTGATTTCATTTTAGGGTTTCAGGGCCTCACACATCACATCCAATTTCTTTTTCTTTTTTTTATTATTATTATTTTATTTTATTTTATTTTTTAAGTTTATTTTTATTCTCTTTTTTAAAATGAAATTTATTGTCAAATTGGTTTCCATACAACACCCAGTGCTCATCCCAACAAGTGCCCTTCTCAATGCCCATCACCCAGTTTTCCCTCCCTCCCACCCCCCATCAACCCTCAGTTTATCCTGTCTTTAACAGTCCCTTATGTTTGCCTCCTTCCCTCTACAACTTTTTCTTTCCTTCCCCTCCCCCATGGGTTTCTGTTAAGTTTCTCAGGATCCACATAAGAGTGAAAACATATGGTATCTGTCTTTCTCTCACTGACTTATTTCACGTAGCATAATAGCCTCCATTTACATCCATGTTGCTACAAATGGTATATCCTTCTTCATTCTTCCTCATTGTAGTATTCCAAGTAGTATTCCATTGCATATATAAACCACAATTTCTCTGTCCATTGGTCAGTTGATGGACATTTAGGCTCTTTCCTTAATTTGGCTATAGTTGAAAGTGTTGCTATAAACATTAGAATATAAGTGTCCCTATGCATCAGCACTCTTGTATCCCTTGGGTAAATTCCTAGCATGGCTATTGCTGGGTCATAGGGTAGGTCTATTTTTAATTTTGTGAGGAACCTCCACACAGTTTTCCAGAGGAGCTGCACCAGTTTGCATTCTCACCAACAGGGCAAGAGGGTTCCCTTTCTCCACATCCTCGCCAGCATCTATAGTCTCCTGATTTTGTTCATTTTAGCCACTCTGACCAGCATAAGGGGGTATCTCAGTGTGGTTTTGATTTGTATTTCCCTGATGCGGAGTGACATTGAGCATCTTTTCATCTGCCTGTTGGCCATCTGGATGTCTTCTTTAGAGAAGTGTCTATTCATGTCTTCTGCCCTTCTCTTCACTGGATTATTTGTTTTTAGGGTGTGGAGTTTGGTGAGTTCTTTATAGATTTTGGATACTAGCCCTTTGTCTGATATGTCATTTGCAAATATCTTTTCCCGTTCTGTCAGTTGCCTGTTAGTTTTGTTGACCATTTCCTTTGCAGTACAGAAGCTTTTTACCTTGATAAGGACCCAATAGCCCACTTTTCCTTTTAATTCCCTTGCTTTTGGAGATGTGTCAACTAAGAAATTCTGTGGCTGAGGCCGAAGAGGTTTTTTCCTGCTTTCTCCTGTAGGGGGTTTGATGGTTTTCCTGTCTCACATTCAGGTCCTTCATCCATTTTGACTTTATTTTTGTGCATAGTGTAAGAAAGTGGTCTAGTTTCATTCTTCTGCATGTTGCTGTCCAGTTCTCCCAGCACCATTTGTTAAAGAGACTGTCTTTTTTCCGTTGGATATTCTTTCCTGCTTTGTGAAAGATTAGTTGGCCATACTTCTGTGGGTCCAATTCTGGAGTCTCTATTCTATTCCATTGGTCTGTGTGTCTGTTTTTGTGCCAATACCATGCTGTCTTGATGATTACAACTTTGTAGTAGAAGCTAAAGTCTGGGAGTGTGATGCCTCCCGCTTTGGTTTCCTTCTTCAATGTTACATTGGCTATTGGGGGTCCTTTGTGATTCCATACAAATTTAAGATTCCTTGTTCTAGCTTTGAGAAGAGTGCTTGTTAAATTTTGATTTGTATTGCATTGAATGTGTAGATTGCTTTGGGTAGTATTGACATTTAACAATATTTATTTTTCCAATCCATGAGCATGGAATATTCTTTCATTTCTTTGTATTTTCTTTAACTTCTTTCATAAGCTGTCTATAGTTTTCAGCATACAGATCGTTTACATCTTTGCTTAGGTTTATTCCTAGGTATTGTATGCTTCTTGGTGCAGTTGTGAATGGGATCAGTTTATTTCTCATTCTGTTGCTTTATTATTGGTGTATAAAAACGCACCTGATTTCTGTACATTGATTTTTTACCCTGCGACTTTCCTGAGTTCATGTATCAGTTCTAGCAGACTTTTGGTGGTGTCTGTCAGGTTTTCCATGTAGACTATCATGTCATCTGTGAGGAGTGAAAGTTTGACTTCATCTTTGACAATTTTGATGCCTTTGATTTCATATTGTTGTCTTATTGCTGATGCTAGGACTTTCCACACTATGATAAACAACAGTGGTGAGAGTGGACATCCCTGTCGTGTTCCTGATCTCAGGGAGAAAGCTGTCAGTTTTTCCCCATTAAGGATGATACTAGCTCTGGGCTTTTCACAAATGGCCTTTGTGATGTTTAAGTATGTTCCTTCTATCCCAACTTTCCCGAGGGTTTTTATTAAGAAAGGATGCTGAATTTTGTCAAAATTGACATCGATTGATAGGATCATATGATTCTTATCTTTTCTTTTATTAATGTGATGTACCACATTGATTGATTTGCAAATATTGAACAAGGCCTGCAGCCCAGGAATGAATCACACTTGATTGTGGTGAATAATTTCTTTTTATATACTGTTGAATTAGATTTGCCAGTATCTTGTTGAAATTTTTTGCATCCTTATTTATCAGGGATATTGGCTTATAGTTATTTTTTACAGGTTTCTGTCTGGCTTGGGAATCAAAGTAATGCTGGCTTCATAGAATGAGTCCAGAAGTTTTCCTTCCCTTTCTATTTTTTGGAAGAGCTTGAGAAGGATAGATATTAACTCTGCTTTAAATGTCTGGTAGAATTTCCCAGGGAAGCCATCTGGTCCAAGACTCTTATTTGTTGGGAGATTTGTTATAACTGATTCAATTTCTTCACTAGTTTTGGGTCTGCTCAAATTTTCTATTTCTTCCCATTTCAGTTTGGTAGTGTGTGGATGTTTAGGAATTTGTCCATTTCTTTCAAGTTGTCCAGTTTGTTGGTATATAATTTTTCATAGTATTTCCTGATAATTGCTTGTATTTCTGAGGGATTGGTTGTAATAATTCCATTTTCATTCATGATTTTATCTATTTGAGTCCTCTCTCTTTGTTTTTGAGAAGGCTGGGTAGAGGTTTATCAATTTTATTTATTTAAAAAAAACAACAACAAACCTTGCTTTCATTGAACTACTCTACTGTTTTGTTTTTTGTTTGTTTTGTGTTGTTGGGTTGTTGTTGTTGTTGTTGTTGTTTTGGGTTCTATATCATTTATTTCTGGTCTGATCTTTATTATTTCCCTTCTTCTGCTGGGTTTGACGTGTCTTTGCTGTTCTGCTTCTAATTCCTTTAGGTGTGATGTTAGATTTTGTATTTGGGATTTGTCTTGTTTCTTGAGATAGGCCTGGATTGTGCAATGTATTTTCCTCTCAGGATTGCCTTTGCTGCATCCCCAAGCATTTGGATTTTTGCATTTTCATTTGTTTCCATATATTTTTAAATTTCTTCTCTAATTACCTGGTTGACCCATTCATTCTTTAGTAGGAGGTTCTTTAACCTCCAAGGTTTTGGAGGTTTTCCAGATTTTTCCTGTGGTTGATTTCAAGTTTCATAGCATTGTAATCTGAAGATATGCATGGTATGATCTCAATTCTTTTATATTACTGAGGGCTATTTTGTGACCCAGTATGTTCCATGTGCATTCAAGAAGAAAGTATATTCTGCTGCTTTGGGATGCAGAATTCTAAGTATATCTTTCAGGTCCATCTGGTCCAATGTATCATTTAGGGCCATTGTTTCTTTACTGATTCTCTGTCTAGATGATCTATCCATTGTTGTAGGTAGAGTATTAAAATCCCCTACAATTACCACATTCTTATCAATAAGGTTGCTTATGTCTGTGATTAATTGTTTTATATATTTGGGGGCTCCTGTATTTGGCGCATAGACATTTATAATTGTTAGCTCTTCCTGATGGATAGACCCTGTGATTATTATATAATGCCCTTCTTCATCTCTTGTTACAGCCTTTAATTTAAAGTCTAGTTGCCTGATATAAGTATGGCTACTCCAGCTTTCTTGTGACTTCCAGTAGCATGATAGATCATTCTCCATCCCCTCACTTTCAATCTGAAAGTGTCCGCAGATCTAAAATGAGTCTTTTGTAGACAGCAAATAGATAGGTCTTGTTTTTTTATGCATTCTGATACCCTATATCTTTTGGGTGGAGCATTTAGTCCATTTACATTCAGTGTTTTTATTGAAAGACATGGGTTTAGAGTCATTGTGATGTCTGTAGGTTCCATGCTTGTAGTGATGTCTCTGGTACTTTATGGTCCTTGCAACATTTCACTCTCAGAGTCCCCCTTAGGATGTCTTGTAGGGCTTGTTACGTGCTCTTCACTGGTGAGCACTGCTATATTAAAAGGGGAGTCATACATTGTTCAGGGCCTTGCTCTTCAGGAGGTGTTAAGAACAGGGAATGCTCTTTCTCTACCTGCCGATGGCATCTTGCCTCTTCATCCTTCCCCTCCCCCTCCTCTTATTTCTGCCTATTCCTATATGACCCTCAGGCACCATTGGCTTATCCTCACACCCTACATGTTGAGCAAAGAGCATCCCCTTAGAACACCCACTTCAGATTTCCCCAGTGGTGTCGCAAGTAAAAAGTGATGAAAAATTGACTTTTAAGTAGACACAGTTGAAACCATTTGGTGTTTAAACTAATTTAAGTTTGTTCAATTGTCTTTAGAGTTGGTAGCATTAAACATGAAACTTTTATTCTATCAAGGTATACTAAAAGTCAAAAGCTCATTTATCTCTGTTGCAACTTATTAGCAAAAAGATGACTTAAAATAATTATGTCCGTCTCAAAGTATTCATGAGTGGTTGTTAAGATAGCTTTTAAAGTCTTTGGTAACCTAAAACTTTAAACTTCTGCTTTAAAGTTTGCACAACAGAAATAAGCACATGAAAATATGCTCAATATCATTAGTCATCAGTGAAATGCATTGAAGCTGTAGTGAGATGCCATACAGACCCACTATAATGGTTATCATGGAAAAGACTGACAATACCACGTGTTGGTGAATATGTATAGAAACTGCAACCCTCATCCATTACTGGTGGGAATGTAATGTACTATTATTTTGGAAAGCAGTTGGATTTCTTTTAAATTTTTTTTTTCAACGGTTTTTATTTATTTTTTTGGGACAGAGAGAGACAGAGCATGAACGGGGGAGGGGCAAAGAGAGAGGGAGACACAGAATCGGAAACAGGCTCCAGGCTCCGAGCCATCAGCCCAGAGCCCGACACGGGGCTCGAACTCACGGACCGCGAGATCGTGACCTGGCTGAAGTCGGACGCTTAACCGACTGCGCCACCCAGGCGCCCCTGGATTTCTTTTAAAAGTTAAACATATACTTACATTGTAAACTAGCAAATCCATTCTCAGTTATCTACTTAAGAAAAATGAAAATATATGATATACACACAAAGACTTGTATGTGGCTCTTCATAGAAATTATTTATAAAGCCCACCCCCCCAAATAAAACCAATCCATAACTCGGAAATAGTTTAACAAAATTCATCACAGTGGAATGTAAATACTGTAAATGAAACTGTTAATATATGTTTTTTCAAAAAAAAAAGTTTGCACAACAAATGAGATTAACTTCTTTGGACATCTAGATCTTTTCCAAATGGAATGACGTGTTAAGCATGGATTACTAAACATAAAGTTTATCTGCTTTTGTCTTTTGCACAGAGACTAAGGCTATCTGGGTCTATTGAAAAACATGATTTGTGCTTAATTGATTCATGAATTT
The DNA here is from genome assembly GCF_007474595.2 of Lynx canadensis. NCBI lineage: Eukaryota > Metazoa > Chordata > Mammalia > Carnivora > Felidae > Lynx > Lynx canadensis. The sequence goes on along the minus strand of NC_050200.1, from coordinate 486,074 downwards.
GCCATCTAAAAAATTCTGGATAAACAGTTCTTTTTTAAAAAAAATGTTTTTTTTCAACGTTTATTTATTTTTTTTTGGACAGAGAGAGACAGAGCATGAACGGGGGAGGAGCAGAGAGAGAGAGGGAGACACAGAATCGGAAACGGGCTCCAGGCTCTGAGCCATCAGCCCAGAGCCTGACGCGGGGCTCAAACTCACAGACCGCGAGATCGTGACCTGGCTGAAGTCGGACGCTTAACCGACGGCGCCACCCAGGCGCCCCTGGATAAACAGTTCTTAATTGGTTACTAAGTTTTCATTGGAGACTAGGGTTTCTAAGAGTTCAAATTCTGCTAGTATGGTTAAGACTGATGGAAATAAAGAAAGCAACTCTGTTTGCAGGAAAGTAGGAGATGTATAAGAAAGATATAAGGAATGGAAATACAGTCTTTTGTTGAGGGTAAATGAAAGTAATTTTGTCCTAATGGATACTGGTCATCTGGAGAGAAATTACTTGGGACAAAATTTGGAGGCAAAGCAAAGTTGTAGGTTCATCAAGGGAAATCTTTGGAAAGAAATTGTATGTGTGGTCAGGATGTACAGAGGTTTAGATGAATGGATTTTAAAAGTACACTCGTATAAGATTAAAATTCTGCTTTTCTCTCTATTCAAAAGACAAAGATTTTTGGGGTGCCTGGTGGCTCAGTTGGTTGAGCGTCTGACTTCGGCTCAGGTCATTATCCCACAGTCCAAGAGTTCAAGCCCCATGTCCAGCTGTCAGCACAGTGCCTGGAGCCTGCTTCGGGTCCTGTGTCTCTGTCTCTCTCTGCCCCTCCCCCACTCATGTTCTGTCTCTGTCTCTCTCTGTCAAAAATAAACATTAAAAAAATTTTTAATATGAAATTTATTGTCAAGTTGGTTTCCATACAACACCCAGTGCTCATCCCAAAAGGTGTCTTCCTCAGTACCCATCACCCACTCTCCCCTCCCTCCCATCCCCCATCAACCCACAGTTTGCTGTTAGTTTTTAAGAGTTTCTTGAGCTTTGGTTCTCTCCCTCTCTACCTCTTTTTTTTTTTTTTTTTAATTTTTTTCAAAGACAAAGTTTTCTTGGACTGTTCATTTGCTCTTGATAGGAAAAGATAAAAGTTTTTTTTCTCTTTTGACTGCTGGGAAAACCAAAGCTTTATGTTTCATCTTTATCAGGTCTTTGGTTATTTAAAGTTAAAACTTCTCAATGTTAAAGGACCTAGGTTTTGCCAACAACTATTTAATGCCACATATTTGCCTTTGGAATCTCTTATTGTCACCTTGGTTAAATAAATAATTTAAAGTTTTAAGATTTGTAATGATCTGTAATCCTATTTGGAAATTTCTCTATACCGTTCTATAACTTTCTAAGGTTTTAACAAACTTTCCCAAGATTTACATTGTAAAGGAAGACTTTTTTTATTTTTTTTATGTTTTTATTTGTTTTTGAAGGAGAGACAGACAGAACATGGGCGAGGAAAGAGCAGAGAGAGAGGGAGACACAGAATCCATAGCAGGTTCCAGGTTCTGAGCTGTCAGCACAGAGCCCAATGCGGGGCTCAAACTCACGAACTGTGAGATCATGACCTGAGTTGAAGTCAGACAGTCAACTGACTGAGCCACCCAAGCACCCCATAAAGGAAGTCTTCTTGACCAATTAGGTATGCTAAGTTACTTGGAAAAGCACTGTCATATAATGGTAAACCTTAGGTTGTATTGCATGGGTAAATGCTGTAACTGCTTAAATATAGATGCAATTCTACAGTTTTAATGTTTTAGTATAAGGTCCTCACTTGACATTCTGACCACTGAAGTGTTATGTGTCACAGATATAGTTGATTTCCTTGTCAACTGTATTATAATGAATCCTCATCAGATCTTTAACAATGTCCATTTCTGAGATTTTTATCATTTATAATTGTCCTTATTCCCTCAGAAAACATGTTTCATCCTCAAGGAGATTTATTAAAAGGACTTTTAGGACAAATATAGGCATTTGACATCTTCAAGATTAATACTAAAATAGGTAAGAATCTCAAGAACTAAAAAACTGCATTTAAACTGAACAAGAATTAGAAACATGGGGCTAAATGAATTGAGGAGGATTATAGTTTGGTGATTTTTGGAAATATTGCTGGTTCTCAAATGTTTGTTCTTCCAGATTAAGAAAACTTTCTCTTAAGATATCTGTAATACACAGAGATGTCAAAAAGTACTCATTTGTAAACTGAAACATTTATCTTTCTCTTTACCTAAATCCTCTGAAATTCAAAAACTCTCAGTGAGTATTCTTTCTTTCATGGCAATTACAATTGTTTGCATAAGTTCGATAAGAATCTGTTCATCTTGTAACACGTCACCACTGGATATACTGGTTATTTTACCAAGGCTTTTACTGGAACATCATATTTGAAGATGATATTCATAGACTCAGATACAACCACACAGCTTTAAGGAGCTAAGGTTGACTTTATGAAACATGGAGCCATAAAGCCCTTTGGAAATGTTGGCCTGATACCTTGCTTACAGAGTTCCCAGCAGTCTCCCCAGGTGAGTAAAGAATGTCACTTCCTGGTGGGTGCAGGAACCTCAGGATATCTTGGGGACATTGTGGAATTTGCCCAATTCTACAGGTATTGCAGGCCTGTCTGATGGCAAGTACTTGACTTGGCTTCTGGCCTGGAGAGGCTACTAAAAGTTCAACCTGGAGATTCCTTATGAAAGTTTTCAGCAAAGCAAATTTTAAAAGATCCTTAATGATCAATCACTATTCTTGCTGAATTTATGTAAACAGGCCACGTTTGTTAAAACTGGACTTGTTTTTTAAATGAATTAGTTTTGATTTCACTGTTCTGGAAATGAGGTTTTCAGAGAGAGAAAAAAAAACTATGTTTCAATAATGCTTATCTATGGGTATAAATTCTAGTTGTCTTTAAGTATTTGCCTAATAGACAACTTGAGGTAAACCTAAGCAATGCTGTCACAATAGCACAGGTATGGATAACCTTCTTGTCATTTTTTGGGGATAGTAACAGGACGCCATGGGTATATTATTTAAACAACTGGAAAATGGGATGGATTCCCCCAACAATTTAACACAAAGGCTTTTCTCACTGCAGACCTATCAACAGATAACACTATAGTGCTTTCTTATTCACTTGAGCCTGGGTTAATTTATAAATATCTAAAATATACAAACCATGCCCTCCCTAAAGCTGATCTGACAGTTATAGAAGCCCATCTCATATAAGCCCAAAGACCTGTGTATTCAAAGGTTGGAAAGTCTAATACAATGAAGATTTAACTCCAAAATAAAAGGGCCCCTGCTGGGTCATAATAGGTACTCCCACTGCAATAAAATTAGAGGGGCAGTCTTCATGGGTTTCTCTATCTACATAAAACCTGTACCCCCTTCACAGGAAATCAGTGTGCAAACCAAGGTGACTTCTTATTCCTGTGAACCTGTGGAAGACCTCAAATTTCTCTTATGATGGCTGTAACTTTCTTTTTCATTTTCCTTTCCCCAATTTATATTAATAATTCCTTTCTACAATGAGCCGTTCAAAAGGATCACCACAGACATTTGAGTTACCAACTGGAAAGACCAATCTGATTCCCGCTGCCGATTCCCACTCCCATCTAACGATGCTTCAATGCTAACATCTAAAAATCTCGCTGGCAGCACTGGTAGACACTGGGTTTGTAATTTGCTCTAACAAAATGCTGTGTAAACATTCCAGATTACCACAGAAATATTTCTGGATTTGTCACTAACCTGAGTGCTCAAATTGAGGCTTTCAACAATCCCTCTCTTTCCTTTAATGATTGTTTTAAGCATCTAAAATGGAGGATTTTGTCAGCTACCAAAGGACTTTCATTTGGGCTTATCTTTCTAGTTATTCTAATTATGTTTTGCTGTTTTCTCCCAAAACTCTGGTGCCAAAACTGCATCACTACAATAACTTCAAGCCAACAGATGATCCTTTCTACTCATGGAGGTTCATACACGTTGCCCACCTTGGATTCAGCTGCCTCTGCCTTTTGTAACTCCTCCATGCATTCCCCATCGGATCTATACTGACCCATAGGTAGGGACATCTCTATGCCCTTACTCAGCAGGAAGAGGCTACAGAAAATGAGACCTTCCACCTTCAGCAACATTAAAGATTTAACGGTCAATATTGTTCAGGGGGAATGTGATTGGTGAGTAGAAGGCAAGCTGAGGGCAAAATACAGGCTGACCCCACCACCCCCAGGAGGAATATGTGTGATACTCCTCTGAAAATCCTGGCTACCCAAGAACAAAGGAAAGAGTTTTAAATGTTTGCCATGGTTAGTGGGAAACCAAAGCAAATGAAAAATTAAATTCCCTTACAACCTACAGCCCACTGACAAGTCCTTGAAACTGGCAAAGTGACCTCCCTCTAGGAGCTCAACTGCCTCAAGGATGACAGTTTGCTGGGGGCAAAAGTGAATATTAGTTTAGCATTATCCCAACCTCAAGGATCCTGCTTCCTTTATCCAAGCTGCCCTAAGATACATGCTGGCAATCATACTCCAAGCTTCTGACAACCCCCCCCCCCATCTGAAGGGTCTCATGACTGAGGTGGTATTAAAGGATAATGAATGACATTTCCCTAGCAACAGCCCCTCAAGGTGCTAGAAACCTTGCTTCCAAAATATCTCAGAAACTTCCTCTATTCCTGACCCCCTCCCAACCAGAGGGTATGTAATGAGTTACCTGTCACAACCCCAGTGCAGCTCTTCCTGCCCTTGGGTCCTGTCTCAATTCTTTTTTTTTTTTTAACGTTTATTTATTTTTGAGACAGAGACAGAGCATGAATGGGGGAGGGTCAGAGAGAGAGGGAGACACAGAATCTGAAACAGGCTCCAGGCTCTGAGCTGCCAGCACAGAGCCCGACGCAGGGTTTGAACTCACAGACCACGAGATCATGACCTGAGCCAAAGTCGGCCACTTAACCAACTGAGCCACCCAGGAGACCCTCCCCTCAATTCTTTAATAAAAGCATCAGGGGCGCCTGGATGGCGCAGTCGATTAAGCGTCCGACTTCAGCCAGGTCACGATCTCGCACTCCGTGAGTTTGAGCCCCGTGTCGGGCTCTGGGCTGATGGCTCAGAGCCTGGAGCCTGTTTCTGATTCTGTGTCTCCCTCTCTCTCTGCCCCTCCCCCGTTCATGCTCTGTCTCTCTCTGTCCCAAAAAAAATTAAAAAAAAAAAAAGTTGAAAAAAAAAAAAAAGCATCAAACGTGTCTTGAAGAATTCTTTCTTGGTCGTCGGTCCTGGACCCCCTCCCCCAACCATTGCCCCAAAACTTCATCAGAATCACACAGCATGTAGACATTTGTTTTGTCTTCCTTGGTTAACATAAAGGCTGGAGCTTAATTTTTGTAACTATAATATTGCATTATGTAAATATATCAAAGATATCTATCTAATTACTATTGATGGACATGTGAATCATTTGCAGATTGGAACTTTATGAATCAACTTAGTGTGGATGTGTTTTCAGGGACCTATGTCATTTTTTTTTTATTAGGCATATTGTAAGGGTTAAATTGTAGTGTAAGGCTAACCGGTAGCCTTAAGAAATAACAGCTTTTTCTTAACACGGTAGGTTAAGAAATAACAGCCTCATCCTATCAATCAAAGGAACAAATTTTCAAGGAAAATCAACTGGATTAGTGTTTGACTGGTTTGGGGCAAGGGCATGTCTGAACTGTTTCCACCCCCATCTGGAAACTATTTCTTTGTCTTGTTCCCAGGTGATGATAAGATGATGTGGTTGGCTATAAAAACTCTACCCCGGATGTTGGAGACCGCACTCTGGTCAAGAGTGTCGGTCCTGATCGGTTGGTTTTGCCTCTCATTGCAATAATTTTTGTTGTGACTGTCACTGGTGCCCATAGCATTTGTTTCAGGAATCGTTTGAATGCAACAATATGTGTATGAGTGGAATTCCTAGATTTTTTGAGTATGTATGTGTTCATATTTAATAAATACAGCAAAAAATTTCCCAATGTGATTTTGCTTATTCAAATCATACATTTTCCATTTTATGTATGTCAAAAGTGATGAGGGAGTGTGGTGAAGACTGTAGGCAAAATACAAGATAGCAACTCCCCCAGATGGGATATGTGTGATATTCCTCAGGTGCTCCTGGCTGCCTGATGACAAAGGAAAGGACAGACAATAAATGGTTTACTCATAAAGATCTGAGTCATACAGGACATGAATCTCCATCAGTTTGCAAATATTTCAGTAAATTACAAGATAAAGATAATTTTATCAGGGTGTTGAAAGGGCGGGCCTACGCCGGCCGACTCCATCTTGTTCTGTGTCCTCCACCTTGACCACGCCTCCTCCCCTTGAGTAACCTCCCGCTCACCAGTTCAAACTTCCCGATCAAAACGCCCAGCGACCTGTGTAACAGGACTCCGACCCTTCCCCAGCCAATCGGCAGAGGCCATGACCCTTCCCCAGTCAGTTGGCTGAGGCTACAGCCATTACCTCACCAACTGCCCCTAGACCCCAATAAAACCTTTATGCTTTTGAAACTTGCTCTCTCTCCCCGGATTCTCACCGCTGCATCAGTGCAGGTAGGGGATTGAGCTCAAGCTACCTCAGATAAAGGCTCTTTTGCTTTTACATCGGACTTGGCTCCCTGGTAGTCTTTGGGGATCACAAATTCTGGGCATAACAGGTGCCTGGGTGGCTCAGTCAGTTAAGCATATCACTTCAGCTTAGGTCATGATCTCAAGGTTCAGGTTCATGTATTCAAGCCCCATATCAGACTCTGTGCTGACAGCTTGGTGGCTGGCACCTGCTTCAGATTCTGTGTCTCTCTCTCTGTGCACCACCCCTCCACCCCCTCCCCCTGCTTGCACTCTCTCTCAAAAATAAGAAATAAAAAAAAATTTTTTTTAATTAAAAAAAAGTCAATTTTATTGATGAGGGAGCATAAGGCAGGCTGAGGGCGGCAAAGCACAAGTTAGCACCACCCTCTCTCCACCCCAGGTAGAATATGCGTGACATTCCTCAGGCACCCCTGGCTACCAAAGAACAAAAGAAAGGGGATTAAATGCTTGCCATGGTATGTGGGAAACTAAGGCAAATGAAAAATTAAATCCCCTACTACCTACAGGTAGTAAGACAGGTTCTTGAGACCAGCAGAGTGATCTCCCTCTAGTAGCTCAGCTGCCTCAATTGATGACACTTTGCTGAGGACAAAAGGGAACTTGGCTTAACATTATCCCAACCTAGAGGACCCTGTAAGTCAATTTCTTTATCTCAACTGCCCCAGGATATATGCCAGCAATCATACTTCAAGCTTATAACCCCCTCCCCTCCCCATATTTATTTGACGGGTCTTGTGACTGAGTTTTATTAAACAGTGATAAATGATGTTTCCCTAGGAACAGCTAGCCCCTCAAGGTCCTAGAAGCCTTGCTTCCAAAATAAGTTAGATACTTACTCTATCTCTGACACCCTCCCAGTGTGAGGGGATATAGAGTTACTCATCACAGCTCTTCCTGTCCACTGGTCCTGTCCCCATGCTTTAATAAAATCACCTTTTTGTACTAAAGATATCTTCAAGAATTCTTTCTTGGTTGTCGTCTCTGGACCACCCCACCATCACCTCAAAACATCATCACCAACGGCCTAATCTCCAAAACCCTATAGAGTCTGTTTCCCAGAACCCAAACATCACCTTCCGGTGGGGAACAAAGCCAAGAAGGAAATAACAGGTAAAAATAAATTTCTTTATAACTTGCAGCCCTTGACAAATACAGGGTATAATATCCCTCTAGGAACTCCCTACAGTCTTAATGTTTTGCTAGAGGGAAAAACCTTAGCTTGGCAATAGCTAGGCCATCTGTACTGTGAGTCTTTAGCTTATAAAAGTCTCTTTGGAAAGCTTCCTTTTGGCTTTACCTCCCCCAACTCCATAGTATATAACTAGTCATTCCTCACAACCCCAGTGCAGCTCACCCTGACCACAGATCCTACTCCTATCCTTTAATAAAATCATCTTTTTGCATTAAAGATGTCCTCAAGAGTTCTTTCTTGGCCATCAACGCTAGACCCCATGAACCCTACCATCACCCCCAAAACTGTAATAGGTCAACTTAAGATATCAGAAAGCTTACTGTATATAAGTTTGGCTTGAACTCACCTTTCATGAATAAGTGAGATAAAAGGCTTATGTAGTCCCCTATTAGGGTTATCGGAAATTACTATCTGCCCTATCTGCCCTATCTCCCTTCTTTAACTTCGCTTGCTTGCTAAATAGATAACTTAGGATGCAAAACGCTCCCCTACCCCTTCTACCAAGATCTGCCTTAGGGAAGACCAACATATAAAAAGTCACATACTGGCTGCCCCGCAGCCCCTTAGGTGTCTAACTATGATTGGTCATTTTAAACCCTCAGGACAAAGACCTTTAAATTGATAGGTTCCTGCCAAAACTTACATCTGTATGTCACAATTGGCTACCATGAAATGCTGTAAATTGTAACTGGTTAACTAAATAATGATGTACTCTGACTTACTAAAATCCATATAAGCTCACTGCTACCTTTGTTCAGGGCCATTCTCTGCACTTTTCTCCTTAAGATCAGATCAGGTTTCGACTGGCCGTGAATAAAATCTTGCCTCGCTTCTATTTGGCATCTGATGGTCTTTCTCGACAGCACCCTGTTTCAAAAACCTCATCAAAAAGCAGCCAAACAATGATTAGTTTCATATGGTTTAGTCTTTATACTCCCATTAGCTGTCCCACATAAACTTACTAATCAAACTGAGTACACTAACAGTTGTTCTTCCTGTGCCATGGGGCTATCCACAAGCACCAGACTTTAAGACAGGCCCGGAATATACAGCTTTCTAATTTTGACATCTAGTTTAATAAACAACATACTGATGGAGTTTTGGAATGATGGTGGGTCTCAGAGTCAATGGCCAAGAAAGAATTCTTGAAGACATCTTTGGTGCAAAAAGGTGATTTTATTAAAGCACAGGGACAGGATCCATGGGCAGGAGGAGCTGCACTGGGGTTGTGCAGAGTGGCTGGTTATATACTCTGGAGTCAGGGGAGGTAAGACAAAGGGAGGCCTCCAGAAGGACTGAGATATATTAAAGAGGGCTCCTAAGATACCTGAGGCCTTGCCTTACCCTCTGGCAAGTCATTAACATTACAACAATAGAGTGGTCCTGGAGAAACGTTATACCTTGTATTTGCCTTTGCCTCAAGTATTTGTCAAGGGCACCAGGTACTAAGAAATTTAATTTTACTTGCCATTTCCTTCTTGTCTTTGTTCCCCACATCACTGTGGAGGGGAGAGTGTTGTTAGCTTTTGCTTTGCCCTTAGCTTGCCTTATGCTTCCTCATCATATCCCCCCTGAATAATTTTGATCCTTAAATCTTTAAAGTGGAAGATCTCATCTTCTGTAGCTTCTTCCTGCTGGGTAGGGACATAGAGATGTCCTTACCTATGGGTCAACATTAATAAGTAAGGAAGGTATAGTGGAGTTATGAAAGGCATAGGCAGCTGAATCCAAGGTGAATCTTCTTGAGTAGAAAGGATCATTTGTTGGCTTGAACTTATTGCAGTGATGCTGTCTTGGTATGAGACATGGAGAGACATGAGAGAAAATAGCAAAACATAATTAGAATTATAAAAAAGAGACATCCAAATTAAAGTTCTTTGGTAGTTGACAAATTCTTCCCATCTAGATGTTTAACCAATCATAAAAGGAAAAAGAGGGATTGTTTAAAGCACCATTTGAGTATTCAGGTCAGTTAGAAATCCAGAAATATTTTCACTGTGATCTGGAATGTATACACAGCATTTTGTTTTTATGAGAGTACAAGTTCCACCTTATGCAGAGTTAAAACACCTAATAACATTCTATTTTGTAAACTGTTTTATGCAGTTGCGTTACTTTAGTATTTAATACTAGTATTTAATACGATGTTATTTTGAGGGTCATTTAAGGCCTTAACTCTGTAACAGGTGGTATATAGCCATCATATAGACTCTGTTCAGTAGGAAACCAAGTAATTAATAAGAGGTACTTTTATAGAAACAAGAAAAATATAGCTTAATGGCTAGTGGGAGTATATCACAGTGGGAGTATATAACATGACCTGCTAGGGCTCCTTACATTTTGTAGTTAAATCAGGTTTAAGGAGGATATGGTTTGTATATTTATTTAGAGATTTATAAATTAATACTCGCTCAAGTATATAATTTAATAAAGCACTATAGTCTTTATCTATTGATAGGTCAATAGTGAGAGAAAGCTTTTTATATACAATTTTTGGGGGAATCCATTCCATTTTCCACTTTAAATAATATACCTATGGGGTCCTGTTACTATCCCCACAGAATAACAAGCAAGAAGATTGTCCATACCTGTGCTATTGTAACAGTATCTCTTAAGTTTACAACAAGTTGTCTGGTTTAGGCAAGCAACAAACATTTAGACAATCAGAACTAGAATTTAACATCCATAACAATGCATTATGGAAATATAATTTCTCTTCAAGTAATACACATTTCCAGAGACAGCCAAATCAAGATTAATTTATTTATAAAACAAGTCTAATTTTAACAAACTTTGCCTAATTTTTTACATGAGTTCAGGGAAACATCCATTTTTTATATATATCTTTTAAATTTGCTTTGCTGGAACCTTTTATAAGGAATCTGCAGATTAAACTTTTAGTAGCGTCTCCAGGCCAGAAGCCAAGACAAGGTCTTGCCATCAGACATGCCTACAATACCTGTAGAATTGGGCGAATTCCAGTTCACGAGGTCCCCAAGATATCCTGAGGTTCCTGCACCTGCCAGGAAGTGACATTCTTTACTCACCTGGTAAGGCTGCTGGAAACTCTATAAGCGAAGTATCAGGCCAACATTTCCAAGTGGCTTTATGGCTGCTCCATGTTTCATAAAGTCAGTCTTAGTTCCTTAAAGGTGTATGGTCATATCTGAGTCTATGCAGGACTCTCAAATACAACTTTCCACTCAAAGCCTTGGTAAAATAACCAGGATTTGCAATGGTTCCTGTTACAAGAAGATTCTTATTGAACTTAATGCAAATAACTGTAATTGTCAGAAAGAAAGAATTCTTACTGAGAGCTTTTGAATTTCAGAAGGTTCAGATACAGAGAAAAGTTAAATGCCTCAGCTTGTTTACAAATGAATACTTTCATAACATTTCTGTAAAATATAGACATCTTAATAGAATGTTGTTGTTGTTGTTTTTAATCTGGAAGAGAACCAGCAATGTTTCCAACAACAGTTACAAAAACTTAGTCTTTCTCAGTTCATGTAGTTCCAAGTTACTAACCGTTGTTCAGTTTCAACGCTGCTTGTTAGTTCTGGCAATTTTCACCCAGTTTAGTATTAATCCTAAAGATGTCAAATACCTGTATTTGTCCTAAAAGTCCTTTTTATAAATCTCCTTGAAGATGAAACACGTTTTGTTAGAGTATCAGAACAATGACTATAAATGACAAAAGACTCAAAAATGGACATAGTTACAATATGATTAGAATTCATTATGGTAGAATTGACAAGGTAACCCAGTTATTTCTGTGACACATAATACTTTGATAATCAGAATATCAAGTGATGACCATGATCTGTGCAATACAACCTAATGTTTACCATCATTCTTCTGACATGGCTTTCCACCTAACATACCAAATAAAAAAGGCCTAATTGGTCAAAAGGATTTCATTTACAATTTAAGTCCTGGGAACCTTATTTAAAAAGGTATAGAACACATCCTAAATAGGATTACAGATCATTACAAACTTTAAAACCTTAAATGATTTTATTTAACCAAGGTGGCAATAAGAGCAAATATGTAGAATTATATAGTTGTTAGCAAAACTTAGCTCATTTAAAATTGAGCATTTTTTAACTTCAAGTAATCAAAGACTTGATAAAGATGAAACATAAAGCTTTGGTTTTCCTAGCAGACAAAAGAGAAAATCAACCTTTGCATATATTTTTATCCAGAACAATCAACAATCCAAGAAAACTTTGTCTTTTGACCAGAGAGAAAAGCAGAAGTTTAATCTTAAAAGAGTGTACTTTTAAAATCCATCCATTGCAACCTTAGTCCATCCTGACCACACATAAAATTCCTTTCCAAAGATTTCCCTTTTCTGAACCTTCTACAACTTCCTTTGCCTTCAGATTTTGTCCCAAGCCATTTCTTTCCAAATGACCAATCTCATTTAGGACAAAATTAACTTACTTTTACCTTTAACAAAAATGTATTTCCATTCATTATATCTTTCTTACACATCTCCTATCTTTTGTATACAGCACTGTTTCCCTTATTTCCATAAGTTTTAACTACATTTGGCAGAATTTTAACTCTTAGAAATGTTAGTCTCCAGTGAAAACTAAGTGGTAATCAGTTGTGAACTGTTACACCAGAATTCTTTGTATGATAAATTTAGGAACCACTTAAACACAAAGTGTGTTTTTCAATACAGCCAAATAGCCTTAGTTTCTCTTCAGTAAGTTAAAAGCACAAACCTATGTTTAGTAATCAATGCTTTAGCACTCCATTCTATTTATACAAGACATAGATATCCAATGAATTCAATCCCAATTATCATGAAGTAAAACTTTAAAGTTTCAGGTTTAAAGACTTTAACAGCTATCTGAATAGCCATGAAAACTTTGAGACAGACAAAAGTAACCATTATTTTAAGTCGTCTTGCTTTTTCACTTTTAACGGTTTTATTGAGGTATAATTGACATGAAATAAATTGCACATATTTAAAGTGTACAATGTGATTAGTTTTGACATATATATATACATACAGAGAGAGAGAGAGAGAGAGAGAGAGAGAGAGAGAGAGAGAGACTCAGGAAACCATCAACACACTGTCTTGATTATGATATTCCATATTAAGTCTTGAAATCAGGTAGGATATTCTTTATTCTTTTTCAAAGAAGTTGGAACTATTCTAAGTCCTCTGTGTTTCTATATGAATTTTAGAATCAGTTTGTCTATTTCCACACATAGATAAAGAATGCTGGGAATTTTTATTGAGATTGCACTAGACCCATAGATCAATTAGGGATAATTTACATCTATTTTTTATTAAAAAAATTTTTTAACATTTATTTTTGAGAGACAGAGAGAGACAGAGCATGAGCAGGGGAGGGGCAGAAAGACAGGAAGACACAGAATACGAAGCAGTCTCCAGGGTCCAAGCTATCAGCACAGAGCCTCTTGTGGGGCTGGAATGCACAAATGGCGAGATCACAACCCGAGCCAAAGTCAGAAGCTTAACCAACTGAGCCACCCACATACATATATATATATATGTATAATATAACAATATATATATATATGTATAATATAACAATATATACATATATATATGTGTGTGTGTGTATATATATATCCATTCCAAATGTTCATCAAAAATAAATATGTATGGGGGCGCCTGGGTGGCGCAGTCGGTTAAGCGTCCGACTTCAGCCAGGTCACGATCTCGCGGTCCGGGAGTTCGAGCCCCGCGTTGGGCTCTGGGCTGATGGCTCAGAGCCTGGAGCCTGTTTCCGATTCTGTGTCTCCCTCTCTCTTTGCCCCTCCCCCGTTCATGCTCTGTCTCTCTCTGTCCCAAAAATAAATAAATGTTGAAAAAAAAATTTTTTTTTTAAAAAATAAATATGTATGTATATATATACATGTATAGTATGTATATATGTATATATACACATGTATACATACACACACATTGGGGTATTACTCGGCAATCAAAAAGGATGAAATCTTGCCATTTGCAAGATGAACATTTGGGCTCTTTTCATACTTTGGCTATTGTTGATAGTGCTGCTATAAACATTGGGGTGCATGTGCCATTTTGAAACAGCATACCTGTATCCCTTGAATAAATACCTAGTAGTGCAATTGATGGGTCATAGGGTAGTTCTAGCTTCAGTTTTTTGAGGAACCTCTATACTGTTTTTCAGAGTGGCTGTACCAGTTTGCATTTCTGTAAGTCATCTTTTCTGCTAATGAATTGCAACAGACACATGAGCTTACTTGACCTTCAACAAACATAGAATAAATTCCATATTTAATGCTATTAACTCTAAATACAGGTCTATCTTAATTAAACCAACAAACTTAAATTAGTTTAAATACCAAATATGTTCCACCTGTGTCCACTTAAAAGTCAATCACTTGTTCCCCATTGCCTGTTTTTACCCGGGACACCAGTGCAGGAATCTGAAATGGGCCATCCAAGTGGGTCTCCTTTGCTTATCTCGTTCATATCATGGGTGGGAGGAGGAGCCAATGGTGCCTGAAGTACTGAGGATGGTATAGGAACTAGTTATGCATGCTGCACCCAAGGTGGTCCAGGAAGAGGGGGTCGAAAGGCAGAAGAGGTGAAATCCCAGCAGAAGGCAGAGAAGCATTTCTGGTTCTAAACCTTGTCAGCTGGGGCAGAGGAACAGATGCCATGTTTTTTGTCACCAAAGTGGAAATCTGGAAACTATGTAGGGCTGGAGCTGACAGGGAATTTCCCCGAAACAAATGGAGTTTTGGCAGCTGCTTGGGAATAGTCCTGGATAAAGTCCCTTTCCTGAGGTAGACTAACCATACTTGCCTCCAATTACATCCCTTAACCTGGAAAATGAATGAGGGAGAGGACCCTACATCTATTACAGGGAAGAACAAGGGAGAGGCCCCCATATCTATTACAGGGAAGAACAAAGAGTCAACAGTGTCAGGAATGGCCTGTGTTTCCTCCAGTGTTCTATTAGAAGGAGGCCTGTTTAGCCATCCATTATGTCAGGAGGGAGTTTACTAGACAAACTCATTTGGGCAATGAATTCTGCAAGAGACTTTTTGTTCTGGGTCCTGATTTGGACCCGTAAAGGACTGGACCTAGGGTATCTCTATCCATTGGCCCTGCCTACTAAGGCCATGCAGTGTTACAGGAGATCAGTCCTTTCTACATTTTTCAAGCTAAATTGTTTCCAGTGGGTTAAAAAGGCATCCCAAGGGAGAATCCATGGGGGTTGAGGAGAAGCTCCCGTGCTTCTCCTAGGGAGAAAAGTAGAAAGAAAAGAGAGGGAGGGTCCATTACTCCTCGACTCTCCCCAACTCCCTGGTGGTGTCCCCCACACAGGATATGTCAGCGGCTCCTGGTGTCAAAGAGACCCAAGGCGTCCCTTGAATGAAGTCGCTATGATCACCACTGACTAAGGACCCCTGAGGAGGGATGCTAGTGTCCCCCAACTTGCCTACTGCATTCGAGATTACAGAATGGACCGTATGGACCAAAATACCCTACCCTGAAGCCTGTGGCCTAAAAGGCCATGCCTCGAACAACATGTCCTGATGGGTCATGCCCTGATTATCTAGTCTGTGAAGAGCATGCTGGGGGGGCTGAGATTTAGTTTCTTGAAGAACCTACCCTTTTTAGCCCATGGAAAACACTGGAAAAGTTTTACAAGGGGAAATTACCCAGTTTTATAACTTAAGTAGTAGTTAGTAGAGGACACTGACGGAAAATGGTAAAGGCAGAAATCCATCATGATCTAAGTGACATCCCAACACTTATAGTCTGTGCAGCCAACTTCCTAGAAAATAGTCCCCAGTTGGATTTTAATTCAATTGGGTACTGGTTTTGGGCGGCTGTCAGTGGAGGTCCTGTCGCCAAAAGTGGCTAGACCAGAGATATGGAGGGGATCATGTTAGACCAATGAGGAGGAAACGTCACAAGGGAGTCTTAGGAGTGGCAGGCATCCTGGTGCTTAGCTGGCTGTCCTGTGCCACAGGCAGACAACTTTGTACAAGGACAGGAATAAAGAGGGGGCATCAAGTTTGTGGTTCTTATTACCACCATTCAAGCCAGGGAACTAACTTCCAGTCAAAAGGCAGGCTTTCTCTTCCCTGTAGAGTAGCCACAGGCTAGAGGATTACAGCTTGAACAATCAACGTGAAAATGTTCCAATAAGACCATCCTCCTCAAAACACCTCTGAAATGAGAGTAAAGGAGGAAAAGAGAAAGTATACTCACCATATTTGCACAGGCTCAGAGTCCAGATGAAAAGACTCATAGCCCCATGTTGGGTGCCATATGATGAATTTTGGGGTGATGGTGGGGGATGGAGTCAACAACCAAGAAAGAATTATTAAAGTTGTCTTTGGTGCAAAAAGGTGATTTTATTAAAGCACAGGGACAGGACCTGTGGGTAGAAGAACTGCACTGGCGTCATGACAGGTAACTCATCTCCTCAGGCTGGCATAAGCAAAGTATCTAACATATTTTGAAAGCAAGGTTTCCAGGACCTTGAGGGGCTAGCTGTTGCTAGGGAAACATCATTTATTACTGTTTAATAAAACTTCAGTCATGAGACCCTTCAAATGTATATCAAGGGCCATATGCTGGAGCATGACTGCCAGGATGTATCTTGGTAGGATATATATGTGCTGCACTGGCAGCATTTCTTGTTTTTTAAATTCACGTTAGTTAACATATAGTGGTGTATTGGTTTCAGGAGTATAATTCAGTGATTCATGACTTACACAACACCCAGAGGTCATCACAGCAAGTGCCCTCCTTAATGCTCATCACCCACTTAGCCCATTGCTCCCCTCCAGCAACTTTTTATCTTTTCTATTTTTCCTTGCCTTCTCCTCTGTTCATCTGATGTTTTTTCTTAAATTCCACATATGAGTGAAGTCAAATATTTGTCTTTCTCTGACTGACTTATTTTGCTTAGCATGATACACTCTAATTCCATCTATGTTGCTGCAAATGGCAAGATTTCATCAGTATTTTTATTGGTGAGTAATATTCTATTGTATATACACACTGCTAGTATTTTTTGTGAGACAGTACTCTATGGCTGTTGCGCTCCTCATTTGTCTTCCTGGGTTTATCAACAATTAAATACTTTAACCCATGTCATTTGCCTTTTTTTTTATTCCTAAGTCATTTCTTAGAAACCCTGAATGATAAGGCAATATCCGTTCCTACCCCCTACACAGAAAGAGCAAGCTTGCTTATGACAATAGAAAAATAAATGGAATTCCCACGCTCACTGTCCTTCAGCTGTTACATAATACTATACCTGCGACAACCACAAATACCCCTTCATATCATTTCTGTAGATTTTAGAAAGGAAATCTGCAAACTTGGGTGTTCATAGTCTTGTTCCACAGAGTTAGGTAAAGTTATTCAAATCTGTGGAACAGGATAGACCTAGCTCAGATCTAAACACGAAGTTTAGAATATGATCTCTGAAATGTACATACTTAGTAAAAACTTGAGCTCTGAACTTTACAGGATGTATGTATATTTCAGTAAATATATTTACCAAAAAATAAATAAATAAATAAAAAGACTGGTGTCTAAGTATCACCCATATTCAAGACCCTTCATGGAAACAGTAAGGCAAGAAGCAGGAAGCAAAAATAAGGCCTCTATAATGTTTTGCTTGTAATTATTACACGCAGGCAGGTTTGGGGCACAAAGCACATTTTGCTAGGGATGAGATTTCCATTTTCACTTCCTTTTTGATGATCTTGACCAACTAATCTACTAAATATTTTCTTTTCAGAATATCATTTGGGAGATATGTTTTGAAGACTTGATTATGGTAATAATTACTAACGACATCTCTATCAATAGCATATCTGCATCTTCCATGGATTTATGCTAGTAGTTAGTTACAAAGAAGGAACAAATTACAAAGCGAAACAACCCTTTACGTAAAGTTTTGTACGTATATATACACACATGTATAGGTACATATATACACATGTTACACCATGGTGAAGTGGGAAGCATCCCAGAAATACAAGCTTGTTTACACATTATGAAAATCAATGAAAGAAATATATTAATAAA
The DNA here is from genome assembly GCF_007474595.2 of Lynx canadensis. NCBI lineage: Eukaryota > Metazoa > Chordata > Mammalia > Carnivora > Felidae > Lynx > Lynx canadensis. The sequence goes on along the minus strand of NC_050200.1, from coordinate 468,136 downwards.
GTACAAAATCCACATGGTCATCTCAATATATCAAGAGTAATGTATTGGACTTTCCTCTTATTCATCAGGGTAAGGGGCCCTGAATCACTAAATCCTGTACAATTACCCCTTCTTCCCACCTCTGCGCCCCCAGGCATCAGTACAGAGATCATGGAGGGAAACGGTGAGCCCAAAGTGTGCCTTGCTGATCGTCCACATACAGCGGAAAAGTCAGTGCTTAGTCTCAGCACCTCTTTTTTTTTTTAATTTTTTTTCCAACGTTTTTTATTTATTTTTGGGACAGAGAGACAGAGCATGAACAGGGGAGGGGCAGAGAGAGAGGGAGACACAGAATCGGAAACAGGCTCCAGGCTCCGAGCCATCAGCCCAGAGCCTGACGCGGGGCTCGAACTCCCGGACCGCGAGATCGTGACCTGGCTGAAGTCGGACGCTTAACCGACTGCGCCACCCAGGCGCCCCAACTCAGCACCTCTTTATGAAGGTCTATCTCTCTCCTCTCCATTACGTAATTTAGGACTGGTGGCGTTTTCATCCGTATTAGCCGCCTGGGCAGATTCATAATACAACAAAACCGAGCGATGCAAGTGAAACTGTCATAGCGACGCCGCTGCGTCACCACACGCGATTAATCCTTTCTTCTAAATACGTAGTTACCCTTCTGTCCATTTTGCTTCACCCGTTCAAGCCACCCACTGTACCAACAGATTCCCAGTTTCAATATGCCCCCTTTTCCTTAGTCTGGCTCGTACGCGACCTAGCTTTTTCCCTAGGGCGGTCTAGAACCAAAGAAGGTTGGAGAGCTGCGTTGTAGCCCATACTGAGGGTGGTGCGACAGCTAATGACCCGACGGCTGCCTTTATTCTGCGATCTTTCCCGTTTTTACCTCAGACCTTCCGGACCAAGAGTTATCAACCAGAACGACACACCTGGATTGGCGCAAGGATTTCTTAATTCCGGTGGAATGAAGGGAAAACGGGTGGGGCTAAAGGGAGAAAGCCGGAAGAGCTGAGGGAAAAGAGGCTGGGCCGAAGTCGGGGGGAGGGCCGAGGGGCGGGACTTGGAAAGGGCCGTGGGGCGGGACTTGGAAAGAGCCGGGGTCCTCTAGGTTCCAGGTGGCGCTGGGGCTGGTGGGAGTCTGCGCCTGTTCGGTTGCCACTGGCTCGGCGGGTTGGTTTTTTTTTTTTTTTTTTTTCGGTTCGGCGGATCCGCCATATTGAAGAGGACCGGCCTAGAAGACTGCTTGAGCCCCAACCTCCCCGCACCCCGCCCTTTAAGGGCTTTCTCGAGTCCAGCCCCTTTCATCCTCAAACAGCTACTAGGCCTTTCGGGAGCTCGCCGCGGCTGCAGCCTCTCCCACACGGGAGGCGGCCGCCTCAGGATCTGGTGTCGGTGTCGGGAGCAAAGAGTCGCGGTGGAAAGACCAGGCCTGGATCTAGGAACGGTGAAGCCAGCCTTGCAGTAGGACTAAAAGGTGACGCAAGACGAACGCACCACCTGGAGCTTATCTAAACCCAGCGGGAGACCTTGCCGGAGGGGGAAAAAATTAGGTAAGAGGACCACAGCGTACGTTGAACGGAGTGGGTGGTTTTTTCCTCAGCGCCGAAGTCCCAAGAAAGGCTGTAGCGGGTTTTTCTTTTTGTTTTTGCCAGACTTGGGATTCAGCATTGCCGCTCTTTGCTGTTTTCGCATACTCTGGTTTCAGGGTAAAGTAACGGTGTCGTACAGTGAATACCTGCTCCTTTGCGGACCCACAGCAGGATTTGAAAGAGAATTCACGAACTAGGGGCGTGTGAGTGTGTTTCCTTTTCTAGCCAAACCCATCGGCCCCGCCATTCTCCGCACAGGGTAGGCGCTCGGTTGTGAGAGCGTTAATGGGTGCCAAGCCGGCTCTAGAATCATGTCGGTTGGGGGAGGTAAGGGAAAATGGCTGACGGCTCTGACGCCTCCCCCAACCCCCCCCCCTCCCCAACGTTTACTGTAGTCCCCTATTTGTACTACGGGTATAAACGCTCTCGATTATTGGATTTATATAGTACAGATTCAAGATCCCAAGCGGGTCTCTTCGCCAGATTCGACATCAAACGCCTCACTGAGGTGCAGTGATTGGGATTTACCGCTAGGCCACAGTTATTCCTGGCTATTGGGGTTACGTTTTTCCCCTTCCGCAGTAGCCAGAGACCGTGGGACAGTTTTTGCCTTCTCCCTTCTTTCAAAGTGTTGAGAGCTAACGGACAGTGAAAGATGTTTTCACGGAAAGGTCGATTCCACGTTAGCTTTTACGTATTTGTTTTTCGCTTTTAATGTAGAAAGAGCGTTTTTGAGTTGGTTAGTAAAATCTCATTGTGATTTCGTATACGGATTTTTTATTATAAAATGTTAATTTGGGGTTATAGAATACATTTAGCATTCTGTGGGAAAGTACGGTTCGTTGAGACCATTTATGCTATTGTGTGGATTTCCTTTATTACGCTACTTGAGTATTCCCATTGTGCAGTTTGTCCCACAGGTCTTTACAACTGAATAATTTTTAAAAATAGTTTCTGAATTCAGTTTACCGGTTGTAAATGTGGGTTAAATTATTCATCTTGTAATTTTTAAGGGGGGGGTACACTGTAGTATTTTCTTACCAGGAAATAGGTTCATTTTGTAAATGCGCTTAACATGTATATACTTAACGCTTTAAAAAAATAAGTTTAGGTTCTTTGATCAGGAAACATTCGGTAAATGTGTTCTTGCAACTTATCACTACCAATTACATTGTGAATAAGAGAAAACTATAGGTTAAGGTGGCTATCTTAAACCCTATTTTTGGAGTGACTTAAAACTGAGCGTAGGCTCTTATATTTTCCTTGCTGTCCTAATTTAACGGTCATTTTTGCCTAAACAAAACTGGAAAGTTGAAAAACATGTTATACAAAGAGGTCAGCACTATTTTTCTCAATTCAGAAACATGCCTGTAGTTTCAACTTAAACACTAAAAATTTTGTTCCAGTGTCTGGGAACATGGAAAGCGTGAGGTACTTGCAGTTAGTGTTCCAAGGATCACTTGAGAGTTTTTTTTGTTTCATGAATTTAAAAATAATATTTTTAGATTTTAAGTATTCAGTTTTTACATGAATGTGTAACATTATATTGTTTTAATGTTTACTTTCTTTTATTGGTTTACGCTAAAAATACTTGGTCTAACTTACAAGTAATTTCTGTAGCCACTAACCAGCAAACAGGTAATTTCTACCTTAAGACACATTACTGAACAGAAATTGTCAAATAGTATTTACCAATACTTTTTTTTTTCTGGAATTCTGAAATACATTTTCAATATATAGGTAAGAAACATTTGGTATCTATTTCAGATTTTTTTCTTTGATGAGATATTTATAATGCAGCTTATGGTTATTGAAACTGGATGTTTGCCAAGAAATTAAGCATTTAGTTGTTATTTAGCTGAACAGATACTTACTTTTTTAGCTTTCTAATACTTTTACCTTTGTTTCAAAATTTAATGTGGAAACCATCCTTTGCCTACACTGAATTAAAGATAATTTTCTTAATAAGAACTTTTTCTTGCTTTGATATATGTACTTTAAAGTGTATGCACTTATAAAGTGAAAAGGCAATTATGTCTTGGTTATCATGTAAATTTTTCTGCAGCTTTTTTGAGGTGTAATTTTTACATACTATAAGATTTATTCCTTTTTTATTCAATTTAGAAATAGGAAAACAGTACCCAATTCCATTTTTAAAATTTTTACATCACCCTAGTTCCTCCTGATCATTAGCTTTTATCTTATTCCCTTCCTCTGTAGCCACAGTCAATTTCTAATCTTTGTATCTCTATAGATTTGCTTATCTTGAATATTTCATATGTGATCATATAATATTTATTCTTTATATCTGGCTGCTTTCACCTAGGTAATGTTTTTGAGATTCATTCATACTGTATTGTGGCTCTATTTAATACGGACCTAAAGCTGGTAGGAACATTACAAGTTTTGGTGGTACATGAATAGTATAGGTACATGCCTAGGAGCAAAATTGTTGCATTGTGAATTTATGTTTAGCTTAAGAAACTTCCAACTCATTTCCAAAGTGTTGTTATTCCTACCAGCAGTTTATAAGTGTTGTAGTTCTCTGTATCCTGACTTTTGGTTACACCCGCTTTAGTGGATGTGCAGTAATATCATGTGGTTTTAATTTGCATTTGCCGATTGGGTAATGATGTGTATGCTCACTGGCTGTTTGTAAATCTTTAGAGAAATGTGTATTCATACTGTGCCTTTTTTAAAAATTAATATCTAGGGGCGCCTGGGTGGCGCAGTCGGTTAAGCGTCCGACTTCAGCCAGGTCACGATCTCGCGGTCCGTGAGTTCGAGCCCCGCGTCAGGCTCTGGGCTGATGGCTCAGAGCCTGGAGCCTGTTTCCGACTCTGTGTCTCCCTCTCTCTCTGCCCCTCCCCCGTTCATGCTCTGTCTCTCTCTGTCCCAAAAATAAATAAACGTTGGAAAAAAAAAAATTAAAAAAAAAAAAAATTAATATCTAATTTTTTCAGTTTAGGTTATATCTTTTATTTGACATGATGTGCAATATTTTTTCGTAGTAGTCTGTTATCTCTTTGCTTAATGGCATCTTTGAAGTGCAGATTGTTTCTTTTTTCTTATTTTTTAAATTTACATCCTAGTTAGTTAGCATATAGTACAGCAGAGTGTTCAGGAGTAAATTCCTTAATGCCTCTAAGCCATTTACCCCATCCCCCCCCTCCTACCTCCCCTCCAGCAACCCTGTTTTTTCCCTACATTGAAGAGTCTCTTTTGTTTTGCCCCCTTACTGTTTATATGTTATTTTTGCTTCCCATCTCTTATGTTTGTCTGTTTTGTATCTTAAATTCCTCATATGAGTGAAATTATAATGATATTTATCTTTGACTAATTTCGTGTAGCATAATACCCTCTAGTTTGATCCACATCCTTGCAAATGGCAAGGTTTCATTCTTTTTGATTGCCGACTAATACCCTATTGTATAAATATACTACATTATCTTTCTCCATTCATCCATCGATGGACATTTCGGCTCTTTCCATACTTTGGTTATTGTCAGTAGCACTGCTGTAAACATTGGGGTGCATGTGCCCCTTCGAAACAGCACACCTGTATCCCTTGGAAGAATACCTGTTAGTGCAATTGCTGGGTTGTAGAGTAGTTTTTTTATTTTTTGAGGAACCTTCATACTGGTTTTCCAGACTGGCTGCCCCAGTTTGCATTCCCTCCAGCAGCACATAAGAGATTCTCTTTCTCTGAATCCTTACCAACATCTGGGGTTGCCTGAGTTGTTAATGTTAGCTATTCTGACTGGTGTGAGGTGGTATCTTATTGTGGTTTTAATTTGTATTTCCCTGAGGATGAATGATGTTGAGCATTTTTTCATGTATTGGCCATCTGGATGTCTTTGAAGAAGTGTATATTCATGTCTTTTGCCCATTTCATCACTGGATTATTTGTTCTTTGGGTGTTGACTTTTATGGATTTTGGATACTAATCCTTTATCTGATATGTCATTTGCAAATATCTTCTTCTGTTCCAGTTGCCTGTTAGTTTTTTTGATTGTTTCCTTCGCTGTGGAGAAGTTTTTATTTTGGTGAGGTCCCAGTAGTTCTTTTTGCTTTTCTTTTCCCTTGCCTCCCGAGACATGTTGAGTAAGAAGTTGCTGTGGCCAAGGTCATAGAGGTTTTTGCCTGCTTTCTTCTAGAGGATTTTGATGGCTTCCTGTCTTAAGTTTAGGTCTTTTATCCATTTTGAGTTTATTTTTGTGTGTGGTGTAAGAAAGTGGTCCAGGTTCATTCTTCTGCATGTCGCTGTCCAGTTTTCCCAGCACCACTTGCTGAAGAGACTGTCTTTATTCCATTGGATATTCTTTCCTGTTTTGTCAAAGATTAGTTGGCCGTACATTTGTGCGTCCATTTCTGGGTTCTCTAATCTATTCCATTGTAATGACTGTCTGTTTTTGTGCCAGTATCTTACTGTCTTGATGATTACAGCTCGAAGCTCGAGATTGTGATGCCTCCAGTTTTGGTTTTCTTTTTCAAGATTGCTTTGGCTATCCAGGGTCTCTTCTGGTTCCATACAAATTTTGGGATTGTTTGTTCCAGTTCTGTGAAGAATGCTGGTGCTATTATTTTGATAGGAATTGCTGACGTGCAAGTATTTTTAATTTTGTTGAAATCGTTTATTGTAATTTTTTATTTTTGTTTGTGGTTTTCCTAAGAAATCTTACATAACTAGATCACAAAGATTCACTTACAGTTTTCTCAAAGGATTTTATATTTAAAGTACTTAACCTTTTGGTGTGCAGTTCATTTTGAATTAACTTTGTGTATTACAAGAATTAGAGATCTAAATTCATCTTTTGCAGGTGGACATTCAATTCTGTCCTTTTAGTTAGTTGAAAAGACTTTCTTTTCCAGTGAAGTCTTGATTCCCTTGTTGGGAATTATTTGACATGTTGAAAAAGGCTTATAATTAAGGGTTCATTTCAGGATTGTCAACTCTGTACTGTTGAACTATGCATGTCCTTTTTATTTCAAATGAGAACAACCTTTAAAACTTTTTTAGTTGTGGTAAAGTACACATAAAATTAAGCATCCTAATTCATTATGAATTATGAATTCATAATTAATTCACTAATTCATCAGTATTAAAAATGACCACATATTTTTTTCAGCCATCATGAACTTAATACTTTCATGTTAACCTTCATTACATTTTTACTTCTCACTTTTTTATTACAGTTGTTAATAGATTTTTGTGTTTTTCATTCTTTCAATACTTGAGTAATAGATTTTTAGCTTTCATTTTTTTTTTTCAGTGTTGTGTCCTCAAATGTCATTGTCTTAATTATTTGAACAGAGCCTGACATTAATGTTTGGGAAAGGGTTAATGCAGAGGTGTTTTTTTTTTCCTCAACCCTGATAGCACATTATAGTCACTTGGGGAACTTTGGAATAATACTGGTACTCAGTGTTCATTGCACCATTACCTCATCCTCCTATTTAATTTGTCTGATATAGAGTTAGATAAGCGATCTTTAAAATCACTGTGGATAAAAATTACTAGGTTGTTATTTTTAATCATGCAGTTCTAAATCTTTTAGATAAATAAGAGCATGGCTTTTTTTGTTTTTGTTTTTATTTCATTTTTAAGTAAGCCCTTACCCAACATAGGGCTCAGACTTAATAACCCCAAGATCAGGAGTCTCATGCTGGCTACAGCTGACCCAGCTAGGTGCACAGAACACTACTTTTTATGTTGATAACTTAATACCAAAGTCATTTGAGTTCTAATTATGTTTGTTATTAGCATTTTGTATTACCTTACATAGATATTTCTATAGCTAGATGTGAAAATTGAGACATAATAGGCTCAACTAGTAGTGATTAGAGCCACCATACCTGTCATTGCCAATGTTCTATAATCACTGATTATATGTGCTTTTACATATTTAAACATTGAAATTTGGCTTGCTTTAAATCTCAGAATAGGCTTAGGTTTGATTAAAAATTTTGGCTTGTAATTTTGTTTCAAAGATTAAGTATTCGGCTATATAACAAGTGGTTAGCCACAGAAATTTTAAATTGCATTGAATAAAGTTCTCTTTCATTTACCTCCCAAAATATGCCGGACTTTTTTTTTTTTTTAATTTTTTAAATGTTTTTGTTTATTTTTGAGACAGAACATGAGCAGGGGAGGGGCAGAGAGAGAAGGAGACACAGAATCCGAAGCAGGCTCCAGGCTCTGAGCTGTCAGCACTGAGCCTGACACGACGTTCCAATTCATAGACTGTGAGATCATGACCTGAGCCGAAGTCGGATGTCCAAATGACTGAGCCACCCAGGTACCCTGGTAGATTTTATTCTTTAAAAATGTTTTGAAATGGGCGCCTGGGTGTCTCAGTCAGTCATCTATTCACAGATGAATTCTTACTACTTAACAGGTGATCCTAACGTATTAGAAATAGATTATGAATTTCTCACACCATTCAGTAATTTTGTTATTTTGCCATTAGGCAGCAGTATCTTCTTTTGAGTGTTTCGTGTTAGTAGTGGTATCAGAAATCGCACACCCAAACTCACAGATAGCTTTTCTCTAGAAACCTATTTTTTATTAAGTCAGTTAATTTTATGAGGCTAGATAATTTTTCCAGCTTTCGTTTTCTATCATTTTATTCTGCCTCAATAAATGTGCTATGATTAAAGTTAAATGTGATGGTGTTAAACTATTGGGATTTTTGCAACTCTTTTCAGTTTAAAAAAGTTACCAAAAAAATCATTCTGAACTTTAGCCTTCCCCAGTGCAATGTAAGTGTCAACTATAGTAGAACGGGATTCTTTTTATGTATTGGCTTTAGGAATAATTTTGGACTTGGATAAGTCATCACAATTTGTGTTTGGGTGATGTATTCTGGCATGATTCTTCTTCCCTTCAGTATGTGTGCTCTTATTAGTTGTCTTCATGTATGTGTGTGCTGTTCTGATTTTGTTTTAATTTGTTTTGTTGAGGTGCTTTTGTAGTAATGTCTTCCTTCAGATTCTTTTAGGTTTAGTGACATCTATGTGATTAAGATTCTCTAAGGCACTGATATTTCTAGCATTGGAAAGTGTCTGGCAACAATAGCCAAATTATGGAAAGAGCCTAAATGTCCATCAACTGATGAATGGATAAAGAAATTGTGGTTTATATACACAATGGAGTACTGCGTAGCAATGAGAAAGAATGAAATATGGCCCTTTGTAGCAACGTGTATGGAACTGGGGAGTGTGATGCTAAGTGAAATAAGCCATACAGAGAAAGACAGATACCATATGGTTTCACTCTTATGTGGATCCTGAGAAACTTAACAGAAACCCATGGAGGAGGGGAAGGAGAAAACAAAAAAAGAGGTTAGAGTGGGAGAGAGCCAAAGCATAAGAGTCAGATGCTTAACCTATTGAGCCACCCAGGCATCCCTGAATTCATTTTTTTTAATTAGGTGTAATTTCAGACATTTATCATAAGTGTTGTGATTTAATCCTGTCCTTGGTGCCTCTTTCACATTATCAACAATTTTTGTTATTAATATGTTGTAGTGAACATTTGGGGTTGATTTGAAAATTATGTTCAAAATTTTCATTAGTTTAAGTACATTTCAGTTTAGTAAGGTTTTCTAATGTCATTTGCCCTTAAAAATTTTTTTTAAACGTTTATTTATTTTTGAGAGAACTAGAGTGTGAGTGGGGAAGGGGCAGGGAGAGTGAGAGACGTAGAGTCTGAAACAGACTCCATGGTTTGAGCTGTCAGCACAGAGCACGACATGGGGCTCGAACCCATGAACTATGAGCTCATGACCTCAGCCAAAGTTGTACACTTAACTGACTGAGCCACCCAGGTGCCCTTCTAATGTCCTTTGCCTTTACATACTGTTCTCCTAGAAGTTAGGTATGTGCCATTTGTTCATTCTACCGTGGAGACATTGTTTTCATGTTCCTTATTTCCGTGTCAAATACTGCTCAAAACTAGCTTCGTGAACTTAATTTTCGTATAGGTTTCTAACATATTTCCTGCCATAAAAATCACACACACAACAAAAACCCCTCTCATATCCTCCATTTATGTTGACTTTCTGGGTTCTTTTTTTTTTTTTTTTTTTTTTTTAATTTTTTTTTTCAACGTTTATTTATTTTTGGGACAGAGAGAGACAGAGCATGAACGGGGGAGGGGCAGAGAGAGAGGGAGACACAGAATCGGAAACAGGCTCCAGGCTCTGAGCCATCAGCCCAGAGCCCGACGCGGGGCTCGAACTCACGGACCGCGAGATCGTGACCTGAGCTGAAGTCAGACGTTTAACCGACTGCGCCACCCAGGCGCCCCTCTGGGTTCTTCATGTATGCCTTAGGCTTACAACTTAGCAACTTTACACTGTTTCTTTGGGAATGTTTTCCTTGTGATTTTTGATGTCAGTTACTTTTCATCTTTAATGACTGAGGTTTATGGGATGGTTTACATAGAACTATAAAGTGGTCTCTGGCTGTTTTAAATAAATCTTTTTAAAAGGTGTCTTCCTCATTTTTCTAAGGAGACAGTTCTGGTTTGGAGATTTAGTTTCTCTTTTTAATCTGTGAACTGAGATGTATTATGTTTGCATGTAGAATAATCTCATTTAATCACTTAATAGGTTTATTATATTATTCCATTTATGAGAAACAGGCAGACTAGCAAGCAGTAAATGACTCCTTAAATATTTCATGTAATTCAGTATCAGAGTTTATATTAGTAGTTCTCAACTTGGGCTAAACTTGTTTCTTTATGGGATATTCAGCAATGTCTAGAGGTAGTGTTGGTTGTTGTGTTTAAAGGCAAGTTGGTGGGGCGCCTGGGTGGCGCAGTCGGTTAAGCGTCCGACTTCAGCCAGGTCACGATCTCGCGGTCCGTGAGTTCGAGCCCCGCGTCAGGCTCTGGGCTGATGGCCCAGAGCCTGGAGCCTGCTTCCGATTCTGTGTCTCCCTCTCTCTCTGCCCCTCCCCCATTCATGCTCTGTCTCTCTCTGTCTCAAAAATAAATAAAACGTTAAAAAAAAAAAAAGATTTAAAGGCAAGTTGGCATGTAGTGGATGCCAGTGAATCATTAAAGAACAAGGATGGTGTTAACATCTGACAGTACACAGAACCAAGTAAGTTAGTATCTTCTCTCTCTGCCCATCAGCCTTCCCAAAGTTATCTGATCCAAAATGTCTACGTTGCTTAAGTTGAGAAAACTTCATCTACAGGATTATTGGTATTTCATTAAGGTCATTGTTTGTTTTAATATATTTTTTTAACATTTATTTTTGAGAGAGAGAGAGAGAGAGAGACAAAGCACAAGCAGGGCAGGGACAGATAGAATCTGAAGCAGGCTCCAGGCTTTGAGCTGACAGCACAGAGCCCAATGCAGAGCTCATACTCACGAGCTGTGAGAACATGACTTGAGCTGAAGTTGTACACCTAACCAGCTGAGCCGCCCCAGGTATCCCAAGTTCATACCTTTTTTATTAGACTTGTGTTCCATAGATGTGTATGTGGTGAACTAAAGGGAGAAGGATTGAGTGTAAAGAATCCTAAAGTAGTAGTGTCCAAAGAATGTATCCTTTGCCACATATGAGGGGGTATTTATTATGTGAGACACATAAATATCAGCTGTTGAGATTGAGTTGCTGTTATTAGAGGATTATTTTAATAATCCTCAATGCAGGCTTAGTGGGGAAATTAGTAATGAAAAGAGAATCATGGGAAACTTCCTTGGCTTCCTTTCAGCTACATGGCACCACAGATTCCTCAAGTGTACCTCCTTTTCTGTTTCTTCTCTTCCCAAATACTCTTCAAAATTCTTACCATGCTAATTCCACTAGAGTGAAGTTATTTTGACACAGCTTCCATGTAGTTTTTTATGGTTATTTATTCTTGCATTTTTTTAAATATTTTTTTATTTATTTTTGAGACAGAGAGAGACAGAGCATGAGCAGGGGAGGGGCAGAGAGAGAGGGAGACACAGAATTTGAAGCAGGCTCCAGGCTTTGAGCTGTCAGCACAGAGCCCGACGTGGGGCTCAAACTCATGGACCGTGAGATCATGACCTGAACTGAAATCAGACGCTTAACCGACTGAGCCACCCAGGCGCCCCTATTTATTCTTGCATTTAACTGAACTATCTGTCATTGATGTGAATGCCCTGATGTTTCCTGTTACTTTTCCTGACTCTTGTTTTTCTGTTCAAGTATCTTCCCTTCTCAGGTCTGATATACACTCCTGACTTCCTATGTCATCTTCAGCTACTTTATTTGAACTCCAGTAGCACTTTGTCTACTGAATTCAGTGTTTTCTGTTTCTTTTTGATACCTTTCATAATTTTGTATTTTCAGTACATTTGTACTTGATAGTCTTTTGCTTAGTAAGTGCCATTGAATACTTCAGTTTTGCTTACTTATCAACATTTGTGCAGTGATTACATAGGCTCTAAAGAATCATTACAGACTCTAAATTTATCACAGTAATATTGATTGATAAGTTAGATTTATTAATTGTTACAGAATCTAAAACAGTGCCATTATACATGCAACTTGTAGATTTTTCTGGGATGTCTCTTGAATGAAGTTGGTTTCTGAAGTGAAGCTCAATTTTGAATGATCGTATGGGATTGGTTGAGGGAATGTGGTGGTTAATATAAAGTGTTATGATGATTAAGAGACCTATTGCCGTATGTCTTCAGTCAACTAGTGAGCAAGTTATTTAACCTCACTGAAGTTACAGACTTGAACCTCATAGACTTGAACTAAATGATTGTTCTTGAATTGTATTCACTGATTTAATACCATGCTAGTCTCTGGGAGATGCATGACTAATTTCCTCTTTAGACTGTAAATCTAATGGGCCAGATAGTAAGTGCTGTATTAAAATAGAGGTATAAAAAGTAGGATAGTAGAAGATGTGAAGGAAATCATTTCCATTTCAGGTTGTATACTGTTTGCTTGTCCTTAAAGCTGTAGGATTTGGGTGGCTGTACAGATTTGGTCAAGGACTTCCAGGGAGAATAAACATTTGAGACTGAAGAATGGAAATGTGTGGTATATTTAGGAAAAGACTAGTAGTGGAATATGGAAAGAACACTGGGAATTATGGGATGAAGCTAGAAAGCTCATTTGAGTGAGATTAGATTAGAAGTTATTTCATGTGCCATGTTAAGGTAGTTACATTTATTTTTAAACAGTGAAATGGGCCTTTTACTTTTAGGGGAAAGAGATACTATGAAATCTATTTTGTAGAGATGTTGGAAATTCTGGTGACTATGGAGGTTAGGTTGCAGGTAAATCAGGTTCCTGTAGAACTGAGACATTTTTAGCTGTTTAGGTAAACAATGTTTGGGGACCTGTTTTAAGAAATTAAATTAGGGGCGCCTGGGTGGCGCAGTCGGTTAAGCGTCCGACTTCAGCCAGGTCACGATCTCGCGGTCCGTGAGTTCGAGCCCCGCGTCGGGCTCTGGGCTGATGGCTCAGAGCCTGGAGCCTGTTTCTGATTCTGTGTCTCCCTCTCTCTCTGCCCCTCGCCCGTTCATGCTCTGTCTCTCTCTGTCCCAAAAATAAATAAACGTTGAAAAAAAAATTTAAAAAAAAAAAAAAAAAAAGAAATTAAATTAAGCATTGAGATTCATAGGGCTGCTGTGGTCTGGCAGAGGTGCTCCTGATGTCACTTGGACTTTTCCTGTTACTGAGTGGAATAACAGAATATCACAAAACTTGGCAACTGATAGTTCTAGTTTAGGGTCTCCTAGAGATTGCATTCAGGATGCAGTAGATAGCAGTCATCCATCTGAGGGCTTGACTGGAGCTGAGGTATCCCGTGTCTATCAAAAACTTAATGACTTGGGGCAGACAACCTCAGTTTGTTGCCTTGTTGCTATTTCTGTAGTGCTGCTTCAGCTTTTTGGGGCAAATGATATCTTCCATCTTGAGAATATCCTTGTTAACAAGTAACAATATTAATACTGCTAAAGATTATTAGAGCCTTCTAGTGAAAATAATTTTAAGAGGAATTTTAGTTTTACTCCTATGAAGAATAGAGATAAGCAGTGATTCAAGTTTGGAGTTGATGATTTTAGATAACATTTTATCTGAATTCTTTGTTGTTTCTTTATTACGTTAAGAAGAGATTTTTTAATGTATATATTTATTTATCTTGGGGAGAGTCAAGCATGCAAGCAGAAGAGAGGGTTGGTGGGACAGAGAATCTGAAACAGGCTCTGTGGTGTTAGGCTTGACAGCAGAAAGTCCGATGTGGGCTTTAACCCATGAATCACCCCAGTGACCCTGTATGTTTTATTTCTTAAGCTTGCAGTCCTCAGACCTTTTGGTTTCAAGGCTCCCTTCACACTGTAAAAGTTTTGGGAATTTCATGAAGCTTAGGTTTATGTGTGTTGTCTCTTAATATTCACCATAGTATAAATTAGAATTTGTAGGTTTTAAAGTTATTTCCCATTTCATTTGAAGAATGTACAAGATCAGTTACTTACTAAATTACTTGTCAAAGATAATTGTTTTCCAAGCAGAAAGTTATTTTACAATTTTAATAGACTTTTTAAGAACAGTTTTAGGTTTGCAGAAAAATCTCGTGGAAAATAGAGTTCCTCTAGTCCCTTCCTCAAAGATTCCTGTTGTTCACTTCTTGCACATTAATTGTAGATTTGTCACAATTAATGAACCTGTATTGGTAACATTAGTGTTAAGGAAAGTCCATAGTTTATATTAAGGTTCACTTTTTGTACAGTTCTGCGGGTTATGACAAATGTATAATGTTCTATATTTGTTGTCATAGTATAGTATAGTATAGTATAGAATAGTTTTAGGTCTCTCAAAACGCCTAGTGTGCCACCTGTTCATCTCTCCTTCCCACTCCCTGAACACTTAAGAGCTACTGTCTTTTTACTGACTATAAGTTTTACTGCCTATGTATATGTTTACTGCATATACAAATTACATGTTTTACTGTCTGTGCCTTTTTCATATAGTTGGAATTATAACAGTATGGAGCTTTTTTAGATAGCTTTTTTTCACTTAGTATAAATTTAAAACTTCTGCATGTCTTTTTGCTGTTTGATAATTCATTTTTATCACCAAATAATATTTTGTTGCATGAATGTACCAGTTTTTTCACCCCTTGTTTCCAGTTTTTGGCAAAAAATGAATGAGGCTGCTACAAACCTTTGTGTGTAGGTTTTTGTGTGGATATAAGTTTTCATTTGCGTATCTAGGAGTGTGATTGCTGAATTTTATGGTAAGCCTATTTTTAGCTGTGTGCGATACTGTCAAATTGGTGGACTACTGTTTTGTATTTCCAGGAATATAGAAAATTCTCTAATTAAGAGTGTAAAGCTATTTGGCATCTGGGTATGAGGGCCAAAAGATGTGTATGTATGTGTGTGTGTGTGTGTGTGTGTGTGTGTGTGTGTGTGTGTGTGTGTAAGTAGACTAAATAAGGGTACTGATTTATTATTCCATTTTGGTAGCCATTATAGTCATGTTTCTAGATCTTGAGGAAAGAAATGAGTCAAAATGATTCGAGATAGTTTTTGATCACACATGACATTAAGATTCTGGATTTGATGAGATTTCTTTTTTCTTTTTTTATTCTCTGATTTTATCTATCTATCTATCTATCTATCTATCTATCTATCTATCTATCTATCTATCTATCTATTTATTTTTACACTTAATCTTAACCAAAAGGCCAAGAAGCATTTGTATTTATTTATTTTTATTTTTTAATTTTTAAGTTAATTATTATTATTACAATTTTAATTTACATCCAAATTAGCATATGGTGCAACAGTGATTTCAGGAGTAGATTCCTTAATGCCCCTTTACACGTTTAGCCCATCCCCCTCCCACAACCCCTCCAGCAACCCTCTGGTGTTCTCCATATTTAAGAGTCTCTTCTGTTTTGTGCCCGTCCCTGTTTTTATATTATTTTTGCGTCCCTTCCCTTATGTTCATCTGTTTTGTCTTCAAGTCCACATATGAGTGAAGTCATATGGTATTTGTATTTCTCTGACTGGCTAATTTCACTTAGCATAATATCCTCTAGTTACATCCATGTAGTTGCACATGGCAAGATTTCATTCTTTTTGATTGCCAAGTACTCCATTGTATATATATACACACCACATCTTCTTTATGCATTCATCCATCGATGGACATTTGGGCTCTTTCCATACTTTGACTATTGTTGATAGTGCTTCTATAAACATTGGGGTACATATGTCCGTTCGTAACAGCACACCTGTATCCCTTGGGTAAATACCTAGTAGTGCAATTGCTGGGTCGTTGGATAGTTCTGTTTTTACTTTCTTGAGGAACTTCCATACTGTTTTCCATTGTGGCTGCGCCAGCTTGCATTCCCACCAGCAGTGCAAAAGAGATCCTCTTTCTCCACATTCTTGCCAACATCTGTTGTTGCCTGAGTTGTTTATGTTAGCCATTCTGACGTGTAGGGTGGTATCTCTTTGGGGTTTTTATTTGTATTTCCCTGATGATGAGTGATGTTGAGCATTTTTTCATGTGTCAGTTGGCCATCTGGATGTCTTCTTTGGAGAAGTGTCCATTTGTGTCTTTTGCTCATTTCTTCACTGGATTATTTGTTTTTTGGGTGTTGAGTTTGAGAAGTTCTTTACAGATTTTGGATACTAAACGTTTATCTGATGTGTCATTTGCAAATATCATCTCCCATTCCATCGGTTGCCTTTTAATTTTGCTGGTTGTTCCCTTCACTGTGCAGAAGCTTTTTATTTTGATGAGGTCCCAATAGTTATTTTTCCTTTTGTTTCCCTTGCTTCTGGAGACATGTTGAGTAAGAAGTTACTGTGGCCAAGATCAAAGAGGTTTTTGCCTGCTTTCTCCTTGGGGATTTTGATGGCTTCCTGTCTTACATTTAGGTCATTGATTCATTTTGAGTTTATTTTTGTGTATGGTATAAGAAGGTGTGGTCCAGGTTAATTCTTCTGCATGTCGGTGTCCAGTTTTCCCAGCACCACGTGCTGAAGAGACTGTCTATTCCATTGGATATTCTTTCCTGTTTTGTCAAAGATCAGTTGGCCATATGTTTGTGGGGTCCATTTCTGGGTTCTCTATTCTGTTCCATTGATCTAAGTGTCTGTTTTTGTGCCATATTTATTTATTTTTTAATATAATTTATTTGTATACTGGCTAACATACAGTGTGTAAAGTGTGCTCTTGGTTTTGGGGGTAGATTCCCCATGATTCATCACTTAAATACAACACCCAGTGCTCATCCCATCTATTGACCTCCTCCGTGCCCATCATCCGTATTCCCCTCTCCCCACACCCCCTCTAACCCCTCAGTATGTTCTCTGTGTTTAAGGGTCTCTTGTGGTTTGCCTCCCTTCCTCTGTGTAACTATTCCTCCCCCCCCCCCCCCCCCCCACCTTGGTCTTCTGTTAAGTTTCTGAAGATCCACATATGAGTGAAAACATAGGATATCTGTCCGTCTCTGTCTGATTTCACTTTGCATAGTACCTTCCAGTTCTATCCACGATGCTGCAAAAGGCAGGATTTCGTTCTTTCTCACTGTCAAGTAGTATTCCATTGAATATATAAATCACATCTTCTTTTTCCATTCATCAGTTGATGGACATTTAGGCTCTTTGCATAATGTGGCCATTGTTGAAAGTGCTGCTCTAAACATTGAGTTAAACATGGGCCCCTGTGGGGGCGCCTGGGTGATTTAGTTGGTTGGGCAACTGACTTCAGCTCAGGAATGATCTCACAGCTGTGCTGACAGCACAGAGCCTGGAGCCTATTCCAGATTCTGTGTGTCCCCCTCTCTCTGCCCCTCCCCTGCTCACATTCTGTGTCTCTCTCTCTCAATAATAAATAAACATTAAAAAAAAAAAAATGGGCCCCTGTGAATCAGCACTCCTGTATCTCTTGGGTAAATTCCTAGTAGTACAGTTGCTGGGTCTTAGGGTAGTTCTGTTTTTAGTTTTTTGAGGAACCTCTACACTGTTTTCCAGAGTGGCTGCACCGGTTTGCATGTTCACCCAACAGTGCAAGAGAGTTCCTGTTTCTCCACATTCTTGCCAGCATCTGTTGTTTCCTGAGTTTATTTTAGCCACACTGACTGGTATGAGGTGACATCTTACTGTTGTTTTGATTTGTATTTCCATGATGATATGTGACATTGAGCATCTTTTCATGTCTGTTGCCATCCAGATATCTTCTTTGGAAAAGGGTCTATTCATGTTTTCTGCCTTTCTTCAGTGGGTTATTTGTTTTTCGGGTGTTGAGTTAGGTAAGTTCTTTATAGATTTTGGATTCTAACCCTTCATCCCATATGTCATTTGCAAATACCTTCGCATTCTGTCACTTACCTTTTGCAGTGCAGAAGCTTTTAGTCTTGATGAGGTCCCAGTAGTTCATTTTTGCTTTTAATTCCCTTGTCTTTGGAGATGTGTCAAGCAAGAAATTGCTGAGGCTAAAGGCAAAGAGGTTGTGCCTACTTTCTCCTGTAGGGCTTTGATGGTTTTCCTGTCTCACATTTAGGTTTCTCATCCATTTTGAGTATTTTTATGCATGGTGTAATAAAGTGGTCTAGTTTCAT
Source organism: Lynx canadensis (assembly GCF_007474595.2). NCBI lineage: Eukaryota > Metazoa > Chordata > Mammalia > Carnivora > Felidae > Lynx > Lynx canadensis. The sequence goes on along the minus strand of NC_050200.1, from coordinate 449,969 downwards.
TCTTCTGCATGTTGCTTTCCAGTTCTCCCAGCACCCATTTGCTAAAGAGATTGTCTTTTTTCCATTGAATACTCTTTCCTGCTGTGTCAGAGATTAGTTGGCCATATATTTGTGGGTCCAGTTCTGGGTTTTCTCATCTATTCCAGCAGTCTCTGTATTTTGGTGCCAGTACCATACTGTCTTGAAGACTATAGTTTGTAGACGAGGCTAAAGTCTGGGATTGTGATGCCTCCCACTTTGATTTTCTTCTTCAGTATGAGTTGCACTATTTGGGATTTTTTGTGGTCCCTGTATGGGACAATTTTAGGATTGTTAGTTCTAGCATTGAGAAGAGTACCAGTGCAATTTTGATTGGGATTGTGCTGAATTTGCTTTTAGGTAGTATTCACATTTTAACAATATTTATTTTCCAATCCATGAGCATGGAACGTTTTTCCATTTGTTTGTGTCATCTTCAGTTTCCTTCATAATTTTTTTATAATTTTCAGCATATACCTCTTTTACATAAGGTTTTTTCCTAGATATATTATGGTTCTTGTTGTAGTTGTAAATGGAATTGATTTATGGATTTATCTTTCTGTTGCTTCATTATTAGTGTATAGAAATGCAGCCAATTTCTGTACATTGATTTTGAACCCTGCAACTTTGCTGAATTCAGGTATCATTTCTACTAGCCTTTTGGTGGAGTCTTTCAGGTTTTCCGTGTAGAGTCTCATGTTGTCTGCAAAGAGTGAAACTTTGACCTCTTCTTTGCCAGTGTTGATGCTTTTTATTTCATTTTGTTGTCTGATTGTTGATGCTAGGGCTTCCAACACTATGTTAAACAACAGTGTTGAGAATGGACATCCCTATTGTGTTCCTGACCTTAGGGGGAAAGCTCTCAGTTTTTCCCCATTGAGGATATTAGCTGTGGACTTCTCATATGTGGCTTTATGATGTTTAGGTATGTTCCTTCTATCCCAGTGTTCTTGAGGGTTTTTATTAAGAAAGGGTGCTGTATTTTGTCAAATGCTCTTTCTACATCTGTTGACATTATCATATGGGTCTTATCCTTTCATTTTTTTTTTTTAATTTTTTTTTTATGTTTTTATTTATTTTTGAAACAGAGAGAGACAGCATGAGCAGGGGAGGGGCAGAGAGAGAGGGAGACACAGAATCTGAAGCAGGCTCCAGGCTCTGAGCTGTCAGCACAGAGCCCTATGTGGGGCTCGAACTCACACACCGCGAGATCATGACCTGAGCCGAAGTCGGACGCTCAACCGACTGAGTCACCCAGGCACCCGTATCCTTTCATTTATTAATGTGATGTATCACATTGATTGATTTGCAAATATTGAATCAGTCCTGCAGTCCAGGAATGAATCCCACTTGATCATGGTGACTAATTGTTTTTATATGGTGTTGAATTTGATTTGCTAGTATCTTGTTGAGAATTTTTGCATCCTTGTTCATCAGGGATATTGGCTTGTAATTCTCCTTTTTTGTGGGGTCTCTGTCTGGTTTGTGAGTCAAGGTAATGCTGGCTTCATAGAATGAGTCTGGTAGTTTTACTTCTTTTTCTATTTTTTGGAAGAGCTTGAGAAGGATAGGTATTAATGCTGCTTTAAATGTCTGGTAGAATTCCCCTGGGAAGCCATCTAGCCCAGGACTCTTACTGGTGGGAGAATTTTGATGATTCCATTTCTTCTCTGGTTATGGATTGTTCAGATTTTCTATTTCTTCCTGTTAGAGTTTTGGTAGTGTGTGGGTATTTGGGATTTGTCCATTTCTTCCAGGTTGTCCAGTTTCTTGCCATATATTTTTTCATAGTATTCTCTGACAATTGCTTGTATTTCTGAGGGATTGGTTGTGATAAATCCACTTTCATTTGTGATTTTACCTGTTTGGGTTTTCTCTCTTTTTGAGAAGTCTGATGGGAGTTTTCAGTTTTGTTTATTTTTTCGAAAAGGCCAGCTCTTAGTTTTCATTTATCTGTTGTGGGTTGTTTTGGATTCTGTATTGTTTATTTCTGCTCTGATCTTTATTATTTTTCTTCTTCTGCTGGCCTTGGGATTTGTTTGCTGTTCTGCTTCTTTTATGTGTGCTGTTGGGTTTTGTATTTGGGTTTTTTCCTGTTTCTTGAGATGGGCCTAGATTGCAATGTGTTTTCCTTTTAGGACTGCCTTTGTGCAGCCCAAAGTGTTTGGACTGTTATGTTTTCATTTTCATTTGTTTCCATATATTTTTAAGTTTGTTCTTTGATTGCCTGACTGATGAATTCATTGTTTAACAAGATGTTCTTTAACCTACATACATTTGGAGGTTTTCCAAACTTTTTCCTGTGGTTGATTTCAAGTTTCATAGCATTGTGATCTGAAAGTATGCATGGTATGGTCTCAGTTCTTTTGTATTTAGTGAGGGCTGTTTTGTGACCCAGTATGTGATATATCTTGGAGAATGTTCCATGTGCACTTGAGAGGAATGTGCATTTTGTTTTTTTAGGGTGAAGAGTTATGAATATATCTATACAGTCTGTCTGGTCCAATGTATTATCCTGGACCATTGTTTCTTTATTGATTTTCTACCTAGATGATCTGTCCATTGTTGTAAAGTGGAATGTTAAAGTCTCCTGTAATTACCACATTCTTACCAAATTAAGATTGCCTATGTTTGTGATTAATTGTTTTATATATTTGGGTGTTCTCAATGGGTGCATAAACATTTGCAATTCTTGATGGCTAGACCTCGTATTTATAAAATAATGCTCTTCTTCATCTCTCATACAGCCTTAGTTTGAAATCTAGTTTGTCTGCTACAAGTATGGCTACTCCAGCTTTCTTGTGACTTCCAGTAGCATGATAGATAGTTCTCCATCCCCTCACTTTCAATCTGGAGGTATCCTCCGGTCTAAAATGAGTCTCTTCTAGACAGCAGATAGATGGGTCTTGTTTTTTTATTCATTCTGATACCCTGTGTCTTTTGATTGGAACATTTAGTGCATTTACATTCAGTGTTACTATTGAAAGGTATGGGTTAGAGTCATTGTGTTATCTATAGGTTTCATGCTTGTAGTGATGTCTGATCCTTTGTGGTCTTGGCAACTTACGAAACTCACAGAGTCCCCTTTGGATTTCTTGTAGGGCTGATTTTAGTGGTGATGAATTCCTTCAGTTTTTGTTTGTCTGGGGAAACCTTTATTTCTCCTTCTATTCTGAATCACATGGTTGCTGAATAAAGAATTCTTGCCTGCATCATTTTCCTATTCAGCAGATTGAAAATTTCCTGCAATTCCTTTCTGGCCTGCCACGTTTCAGTAGATAGGTCTACTACTACCCTCATGTGTATATATGTATATATACATATATGTATATGTGTGTGCGTGCGTGTGTGTGTGTGTGTAGTAGTACATTAAAGATACACTTTCTTTTTTTTTTTTTTTTTTTTTTTTTTTTTTTAATTTTTTTTTTTTTTTCAACGTTTATTCATTTTTGGGACAGAGAGAGACAGAGCATGAACGGGGGAGGGGCAGAGAGAGAGGGAGACACAGAATCGGAAACAGGCTCCAGGCTCTGAGCCATCAGCCCAGAGCCCGACGCGGGGCTCGAACTCGCGCACCGTGAGATCGTGACCTGGCCGAAGTCGGACGCTCAACCGACTGCGCCACCCAGGCGCCCCTAAAGATACACTTTCAGTCATCAGATGTAACAATTAGCTATTGAATTTAAATGCTTTTATTAATATTTAAAAATATACTGTTAATTTAGAAGTATTTTTGTACTTTAACTTATTTTACATAAGACTTTAAATGCTTATTGAACTGTAATGCAGCGTAAACAGTTTATTGCATGCACTTAAACATTTCAAGTCACTGTGACTTTTATTTTCTTTTTGTGTTTTTTAAAGTATTTTTCAAGTTCTGTTTAGTTATTTTGAGAGACCAGTGGGGGAGAAGGGAGAGAGGGAGGTAGGGTTAAACCCAGAGATAGGACTTGAGCTGAAACCAGGAGACAGACACCTAACCAGCTGAGCCACCTGGTGCCCCTATATTTTCTTTCTGTAATATTGCAAAATAGCTTATAGTTGCTATTAAAATTTACTGTATTACAGTGCTCTGTGAAAATAATGAGGTGAAAACCTAAAGCTTTTCAGTTTTACTCTTTGCCCATTTCCTAAGTCTGTATCACACAAGTGTTTATTTTAAATTGTAGTAAAACATAAGATAAAACAAAATTCGTCATTTTTCTGTTTTTAAGTGTGCAGAACATTGTAATTAAGTAACTAAGTAAACTCACATTGTTATGCAACCATCATCATTATTCATCTCCAGAGCTTTATTGATCTTAAAAAACTGGAACTGTATACATCAAATTATATGCATCACCATTGCTCCCAGCTCCCAACTCCTGGCCACTGCCTTTCTGTTGTCTTACTCTAGGTACCTCACATGAATGCAATCATAAAGTATTTTATGACTGGCATATTTTATTTGACATAATGTACTTAAGGTTCATCCATATTGCAGCCTATGTCAAAATTCTGAGTATGTCTTAAGTCCATCTGGTCCCATGTATCATCCAGAGCCATTGTTTTCTTATTGATTTTCTGCTTAGATGATCTGTCCATTGTTGTTAAGTGGAGCCCATACAAACATGGTATTACTAACTATACACTTGATTGTGATTAATTGATTTATACATTTGGGTACCACCACATTGGGGACCTAAACATTTACAAATATTACTAGCTCTTCTCAATGGATAGAAGCCTTCTCAATGGATATAATGCTCTTCTTAATCTCTTGTTACAGTCTTTATCTTAAAATCTAGTTTGTCTGATCTAAGTATGGCTACTCCAGCTTTCTTCTGACATCCAGTAACATGATACATGGTTCTCCATCCTCTCACTTTCATTCTGCAAGTAAACTCAGGTCTAAAGTGAGTCTCTTGCAGGCAGCATATAGATGGATTTTTTTTTTTTAATCCATTCTGATACCCTGTGTCTTTTGATTGGACATTTAGTCCGTTTACATTCAGAGTGATTATTGAAAGATGTATTTAATGACTTGTGTTACCTGTACCTTTCATGCCTGTAGTGATGTCTCTGGTCCTTTGTAGTCTTTGTTGCTCTCTATTCAGAGTTCCCCTGAGGATTTCCTGCATAGCTGGTTTAGTGATCATGAACTCCTTTAGTTTCTGTTTATCTGGGAAGGCCTTTATCTCTTCTTCTATTATAAATGACAGGCTTGCTGGATAAAGCGCTCTTGGCTGCATAGTTATCCTGTTCATTACATTGAATATTTCCTGCCACTCCTCTTACACTGCCAAATTTCAGTGACAGGTCTGCTACTACCCTTATGTGTCTGCCTTGTAGGTTAAGGCCCATTTGTCCCTAGCTGCTTTCAGAGTTCTTTTATCTTTTTTATTTTATCTCTTTGTGTTTTGCCAATTTCATTATGATATGTCATAGTGTTGACATGTTTTTGTTTTTTGTTTTATTTTGAATGGAGTTCTTTGTGCCTCTCAGACTTGGATGCCTGTTTCCTTCCCCAGATTAGGGAGCTTCTCGCCTATAATTTGCTCAGATAAACTTTTCTGCCCCTTTCTCTTTTTCTCTCTTTGTCTTCTTCTGGAACTCCTGTGATACAGATAGTATTTTGATTTATGGAATCACTTAGATTTCTAATTCTTTCCTCATGGTCTAGTAATTTCCCTGTTGTTGTTTTTTTTTTTTTTTTCCCAGCTTTATCCTTTTCCATAATTTTATCTTCTGTTTTACCTGTTCTTTTTCCTGCATCTTCCAACCTCCATGTCACTGTAGCTAGTTTATTTCATCTCATTTATAGCATTTTTAAATTCATTGTGACTGTTTCCTAAGTCTTTGATCTTTGCAGCAGTAGATTCCCTGCTGTCTGGTATGCTTTTTCAAGCCCAGCTATTAATCTTATGAGTGTTATTCTAAATTCTTGCTCACGTGTTTATAGATCTAGGTATAGGTATAGGTATAGGTATAGGTATAGGTATAGGTATATCTCTGTTTTGAGCAATTTTCTCTCTGGCTGTCATTTCTTCCTTGACTTTCTTTCTTCTGCTTTGTGTTTTTGGCTCAGTTTCTGTCTTTAATAGCTTGTGTGTGCTGCACCTGCTGCTGCTACTATATTAAAAAGGGTCACACATTGTCTAGGGCCTGGCACTTTAGGAAGTATTTTTGGAGTGTGTTGCGTGCACTCTGTTCATGCGTATTTGGCTGCTCTGTCCCACTGGTCAGTCCTCTGCAAAGCTCCTCCTTACTTGTAGTGGTGGTGTGTTTGGACCTTCTACCAGGCGTGCTGTGATTTGTTCTTCTAAGTAACCTTCATAGGGCTCTGATGATGATTCAATGAGTCATTGTTGCCCAGCATCAATTGTGTGATCAGTGAGATCTAGCTGTGGTTTGAAGCCAGCCCAGTGGCTCCAGCATCCAGTGGTTCTGAATCATCATTCTGAGCAGCCACTGGGCAGTAGTCTCTGTAGGATCTTTTTTCAGGTAGTGTTAGTAGCATCAAGAGGCTTGTGTTCACCTCTTCATTCTGACACACCACAGGCCTCAGAAACAGCCAGAAAGACCATGAACTCAAGAATTCTAGGGGCAGCAGAATTCTGTTTCTTGTTCCCAACTGCCAAAGGAGGTTAGCTTCAAATCCAGATTCATTGGAAAACAAAATTCAACCAAGTAAACTTAAAGATTTAATTAGCTTTATTACACGTTTCATAAATCTGGCAGCACTCCTCCCAACAAGTAGCTGGAATGTTTTCGATTAGAAAGTTTGACCTAGCCACCATTGGTACTTTCCAAGATTGTTTGGCTATTTGGAAGTTGCTTGAGATTCCAGAGGAATTTTAGGAAGGTTATTTATCTGCAAAGAAATGCTTTCTGGGACGTTAAGGGATTGCATTGATTGTATAGATTGTTTTGGGTGGTAATGACGTATTAACAGTCATAAGTGTTTTAGACTTTAACATGGGATGTCTTTTCATTCATTTATATCTTACTTTATTTTTTCCAGGAATATTTTGTAGTTTTCAGTGTGTAAGTATGTTATCTCTCAGTGAGGTTTATTCCTAAGCATTTAATTCTTGTTTGTGCTACTGTGAATGGAGTTGTTTTTGTTGTTGTTGTTTACTTTTGAGAAAGAGTGACAGAGAGAATCCTAAGCAGGCTCCACCCTTCGCATAAAGCTAATGTAGAGCTTGATCCCACTGGCTCGATATCATGATGGGAGCCAAAAACAAGAGTGGATGCTTCACAGGAGCCACCCAGGCGCCCCTGGAGTTGTTTTCTTAATTTTCCTTTTGGATTGTTAAGTGTTAAGTATGCACCTGATTTTTTTTTGGTGTTTGATGTGGGAAACAAAGGCAAAAGGAAATACTACAACCAGTCAGAAAGACAAGAGAACTAATATCCCTTGTGAAGAGTGATGCAAAGCTAGCAACAAAATATTAGCAAACTGAATTCAGCAGCATGTCAAAAAGGTATACACCATGACCGAATGCAGTTTTCTTCTGGAATGCAGGCGTGACTCAGCATATGAAAGTCAGTCAGTATAATACACCAAATGAATAGAGTAAGGAGGGGAAATGCAGGATAATCTCAACTGATGCAAGAAGCACTTGACAGCATTCTTTTCAGCATTTTGAATATATCCTTGATTGGGTTTTGGAGTAGGTATCTAGAGCTGATATCCAAGAAAGAATTCTTGAGATTTTTGGCACCAAAAAGTGATTTTATTAAAGCACGGAGACAGGACCAATGGACAGAAAGAGTTGCACTGGGATTGTGCAGAGTGACTGGTTAGAAACTAGTTGGGAAAGGTAAAGTCAAAAGGGAGGCCTCCAGAGGATCTTTAATATGCTAAAGAGGACTCCTGTGACACCTGAGGCCTTGCTATTTGCCAAGCTAAGGTTGCCTTCCCTCTAGTAAGGCATTAACATTATAACACTAAGGAATTCCTGGAGCGTTTTTTATATTCTTTCTATTTCAGGTATTTGTCCATGGGCTGCAGGTTATAAGGAAATTTAATTTTACCTGCCATTTCCTTCCTGCCTTTGTTCCCCACATCACTGTGGAAGGGAGGGAGGGTAATGTTGGGGCTCCAGGAAACTAAGTCTATTGATAAGATTGCCTTTTTCTTATAATTTACCAAACATTTGTAAACTGATGGAGGAGCCCTATCCTGTGATCTCTATCAGTTACCCCTTTGTCTTCAGTCCTTTCCTTTGTTCTTGGGCAGCCAGGAGTACCTGAGGAATATCCCATATATCCTACCTGGAGGCGAGAGGTGTGCTAGCTTGTTCTTTGCCCTCAGCTTGCCTTAGCAACCTCACACTACCTTCTGTGGGATAAGGTTTCTTTTTGAGAAAGGTCTGATTATCTTACAGAGGTTCCCTTGGTATGTGTGGGACAAGTTATCTTTCTCCTGTCCCTTTTGAGATTTGTATACATTGTAACAGTTGGACTCCAATATGCCTTTGCATGGATGTTTGCTTTTATACTCCTTGGAGTTCTTTGTTGATGTTCTGATTTTGTTTACTTACCTATATAGGCTAAGGGCAGGCCATCCCAACGTGGCATACCTTGGCATAAATTATGTTTTGAGATAAAGCAATCAAAACCCAACAGCTTCAAGAAAAGCTCTTTATCTCCCCCTCATCTGTGTGCCTGTACCAGGAAGAGAGCTATTAACCAAGATTCCTGTTTAGGTAAATTTTTTTTCTATAAGACAGCAACCTTTGTTTTTGAAACGCCTCCTCTATCACCCTCCTGGTAATGGTTTTTCTCAACCCTCCTGTCTTCACGCCATCGCCTCTCAGCTCCTGTAAGCCTCACTTTTTCTCACTGTCTTTGGAATTTAATGTCTGTGGATTCCCCATATGTACAACATTAAATTTGGTTTTCTCCTTTACATCTGTCTCAAGCCAATATCTTATAGAAGGACTTTGAGGAGAGCGGAAATACTTTTCCTCATCACTGTGTTCTGTAGGTCATTCTGCATTTTTAAGCATTTAAAAAGTGCTTCAGGCAGTTCAGATATTCTTCAGAATTTGTTTTGTAGACTATATTTCTTTGATAAGGTTATATTTTCCTCTGTGACCTGTGTTGTTGTTGTTGAGATCTGAGCATTTAAAGAAAAAGGCAGTGGTTCCAGTCTTGACGACATGGCCTTGATGAAGTTTTGGGGTGATTGTGGGGTGGTCTGGAGCCCACAGCCAAGAAAGAATTCTTGAAGACGTGTTTGGTGCAAAAAGGGGTCAGGACCCCTGGGCAGGAAGAGCTGCACTGCAGTTGTGACGGATAACTCATTATATACTCAGGTTGGGAGGAGGTCAGAGATAGAGGAAGTCTCCAAGGTGTTTTGGAAGCAATATTTCCAGGACCTTGAGGGACTAGCTGTTGCTAGATAAATACCAGGTATTACTGTTTAGTAAAACATCACTCTTGAGACCCTTCAGATGCTTATCACAGGGACCATATAAGCTTGGAGTAGGAATGCCAGCATAGATTTTGGGGCAGTTGAGATAAAGGAAGTAGACTTACAGGATCTTCGAGGTTGGGATAATGTAAAGCCTAAGATTCACTGTTGCCCCCAGAGAAGTGTCATCATCGAGGCAACTGAGCTCTGAGAGGGAGGTCACTCTGCTAGTGTCAAGGACTTGTCAGTGGGCTGTAGGCAGTAAGGGAATTTAAATTTTCATTTGCCTTATTTTCCCACGTACCATGGCAAACACTTAAACCCCTTTCCTTTGTTCTTGGGTAGCTGGAGTGTCTGAGGAATATCACACATATTCCACCTGAGGGGGTGGGGGGTGGATTTTACACTCAGCCTGCCTCATGCTCCCTCATCATATGCCCCCTGAACAATTTGACCCTTAAATCCTTAACCCTAAAGGTTGTTGAAAGTGGAAGTTGTCATCTTCTGTAGTTTCTTCCTGCTGAGTAAGGGTGTAGAGATGTCCTTACCTATGGGTCAGTATTGATCAGGTAGGGAATACATGGAGGGGTTACAAAAGGCAGATGCAGCTGAATCCAAGGTGGGCAATGTGTATGAACCTGCAGGAGTAGAAAGGATCATCGGTCAGATGATTATTTTCGTACTGATGGAGTCTTGGCACCACATAAAGAGACACGGGAGAAAACAGCAAAACAAAATTAGAATAACTAGAAAGATTAGCCCAAAAAAAGTCTCTTGGTAGTTGACAAAAATCATCCAGTTCAGGAGTTGAACCAATCATTAAAGGAAAGAGAGGGATTGTTTAAAGCACCAATTTTGAGTATTCAGGTCAGTTAGAAATCCAGGTATATTTTTTGCAGTAATCTGGGAACTGCACACAGCATTTTGTTTTTATAAGACTCTAAGTCTTGTGCAGCAATTAAAGGATCCGATGCCATTTTATTTTGTAGAACTGTTGTATGCATTGAGTTCCTTTAGTATTTAATAACATAATGTTATTTTGAGGCCTCATTTAAGGCCTTAACTGTGTAACAGGTGGTATATAGATACATTGTCCAGTAAGCAATTAGGTAATTAATAAGAGATACTTTTATAGCAACAAGAAAAATATAGCTTAGTGGTTAGAGCATGTTACAAACCCAGGGTCTACCAGTGCTGCCAAGTGAGATTTTTAGATAGGTGCCTTGAAGCATCCTTAGATGGGAGTGGTAACAGGCAGCAGAAATCAGGTTGGTCTTTCTGGTTTGACTCAAATCTCTGTGGTGATCCTTCTGAATGGCCCATTGTAAGATCATTAGTATAAATTGGGGGAAGGAAAAAAAAAGGTGCAACCATTTGAGATCTTTCAGAGGTTCACAGGAATAAGAAGGCACATTAGTTTGTTCATAGATTTCCTATGAAGGGGGTTCAGGTTTTATTTAGATACAGGAACCCATGAAGTGTGCCCCTCTAATTTTACTGCATTGGCAGTTCATAATATGACCCGGTGGGGGGCCCTTTTATTTGGATTTAAATCCCCTGTTGTATTAGACTGACCATCCTTTGAATACACAGGTCTTTTGGGTTTATATGAGGTGGGTTTCTAGTAACTGTCAGATCAGGTTTAGGAATAATATGGTTTGCATATTTAGAGATTTATGAACTAACCCAGCCTCATGTGAATAATAAACCACTATATTGTTACCTACTGATAGGTCTGCAGTGAGAAAAGTCTTTGCATACAGTTGTTGGGGGAATCCATCACATTTTCCAATTGTTTAAATAATATACCCCTGGAGTCTTGTTATTATCCCACAGAATAACAAGAAGATTGTCCATACCTGTGCTTATAGTGACAGTATCTCTTAAGTTTACCTCAAGTTGTCTAGTTAGGCAAACATTTAAGACAACTAGAATTTAACACCCGTAAGTATACATTATTGAAACAGTTTTTCTCTCTAAACATCCTCATTTCCAGAGATAGCCAAATTGAGACTAATTCATTTGTAAAACAAGTCCATTTTTAATAAACTTGGTCTAATTATTTACATAAATTCAGCAAGAATAGTGATTCATCATCAGGATCTTTTAAAAAAATATTTTCTTCGTTTTTATTGATTTCTGAGAGAGAGACAGCATGAGCAGCAGGGGGGGTGGGGGGGGGGGGAGACAGAATCCAAAGCAGGCTCCAGGCTCTGTACTGTCCAAATAGAGTATGATATGGGGCTTGAACCCACAGACTGAAATCATGACCTCAGTTGAAGTTGGATGCTTAACAGACTGAACCACCCAGGCCCCCATAAGGATCCTTTAAAGTTTCCTTTGCTGGAATGTTTTATAAGGAATCTCCGGACTTAACTTTCAGTACCCTCTCTAGGCCAGAAGCCAAGCCAAGTACTTAATGTCGAGCATGTCTGTGATACCTGTAAATTGGGTGAATTCCACTTCATGAGGTCCCCAAGATATCTTGAAGTTCCTGCACCTTCCTGGTAAGACTGCTGGGAACTCTCTAAGCAAGGTATCAGGCCAACATTGCAAGGGGGGCTTTATGGCTCCATGTTTCACAAAGCCAGCCTTAGTTCCTTAAAGCTGTCTGGTCATATCTGAGTCTGCAGGACTCTCAAATACGACATTCCAATCAAAGCCTTGGTAAAATAACCAGTGTTTCCAGTGGTGTCCTGTTACAACAAGATTCTTATTGAACTTATTCAAATAAGTATGATTGCTGGAAGAATACTCATTGAGATTTTTTGAATTTCAGAGGACTTACATGGAAACGATAAGTGCTTCAGTTTACATATGAATACTTTTTGACATCTCTGTATATTTTATAGATATCTTAAGAGAAAGTTTCCTTAATCTGGAAGAGCAAACATTCAAGGAACAGTGATATTTTCCTGAGTCACAAAACTATAATTTTCCTCAGTCATTTAGTGCCATGTTCCTAATTCTTGTTCAGTTTGAATGCAGCTTTTTAGTTCTGGAAATTCTTACCCATTTTAGTTTTAGGATTTTAAAGATTCAAATACCTGTATTTGTCCTAAAAGTTCTTTTTATAAATTTCCTTGAAGATGAAACACGTTTTGTGAGAGATAAGAACAATTATAAACGACAAAAATCTCAGAACTGGACATTGGTAAAGATCTGATGAGAGTTCATTATGATGCAATTGACAAGGAAACCTGGCTATTTTGTGATACCTACCAAACTTCAATAATCAGAATATCGAGTGATGACTTATACCAAAACATTAAAACTTAGGACTTGCGTATATATTTGAGCAGTTACAGCATTTACCCATGCAATACAACCTAAGGATTTCTGTTATTTTTGTATTTCCAAGTAACTTAGTGTACCAAATAAAAAGGCCTAATTGGTCAAAAAGACTTCATTTACAAATTAAATCTTGGGAAAGTTTGTTAAAACCTTATAAAGTTATAGAGCAAATCCTAACTAGGATCGCAGATCATTATAAATCCTAATTTATTTACCTGAATTGGAAATATGAATCCTAAAGGCAAATATGTGACATTGTATAGTTGTTAGCAAACATTGAGAAGTTTTAACTTTTAAGTCATCAAAGACCTGATTAAGATGAAACAAAGCTTTGGTTTTCCCTGCAGACAAAAGAGAAAAAAACTTTGTCTTTTCTTATCAAGAGAGGGAGACAGAATTTGAAGCAGGCTCCAGGCTCTGAGCTGTCAGTACAGAGCCCGACACGGGGCTCGAACTCATGTACGGCGAGATGATGATCTGAGCCAACCAAAGTCAGACAACCAACCCAGCCACCCAGGTGCCCCGAAAAACCTTGTCTTTTGAATAGAGAGAAAAGCAGGATTTTAATCTTACATGAGTGTACTTTTAAAATCCATTCATCTAAACCATAGTACATCCTGACATATATAAAATTCCTTTCCAAAGATTTCTCTTCACGAGCCTTCTACAACTTTTCCTTTGCCTTCACATTTTGTTCCAAACCATTTCTCTGCAAACAACCAGTCTTATTTAGGACAAAGTTACACTCTTTTACCCTCAGCAAGAAATCGTATTTCCATTCCTTATATCTTTCTTACACATCTACTTTCCTGCATACAGAGTTGCTTTCCATGTTTCCATCAGTCTTAACTATCGTAGCAGAATTTGAACTGTGAGAAACCTTAGTTTCCAGTGAAATCTTTGTGAACTGTTACATCAGAATTTTTTTTATATGGCAAATTCATGAATCAGTCATAAAGCATGTTTTCCAATAGACCCAAAAATAGCCTTAGTTTCTCTGCAACAAGACAAAAGCCTGATAAACCTTACATTTAGTAATCCATGCTCTAGCACTCCATTCTATTTGGAAAAGACCTAGATGTCCAGTGAATTTAATGTCATTAGCTGTGCAGACTTTAAAGCAAAACTTTTTTCAGGTTGCCAAAGACTTTGAAAGCTGTCTTAAGAATTACCCACGAAAACTTTGAGATAGACAAAATTAACCATCCTTTTAAGTCCTCTTTTTGCTAACAAACTGCAACAGAGATAACGTGAGCTTATTTGATCTTTAGTAAACTCTGATAGGATAAAAGTTTCATATTTAATGGTGATAACTCTAAAGACAGGTCCAAGAAACTTAAATTAGTTTAAACACCGAATTGTTTCACCTGTGTTCTCTTAAAAGTCAGTTTTTTCCCATTGTCACTTTTTACTTGGGACACCAGTGGGAGAATCTGAAATGAGTGGTCCAAGAGCACCTCCTTGGACCTCCTTTAAGCACGGAGATGATTTAGGAACCAGTTATGTAGGCCACACCCAAGATAGTGCAGAAACCGGAGGGGAGGGGAAGATAGTAGAGGTGAGATACCAGAAGAAGACAAAAGAATTCCTGGGTTTTAAATCTTGTCAGCTGGGACAGAGGAGCAGATGCTTTCTCTGTTTCTCTCTTTTTTCCCCCACCAATTAGTGAAAGTAGGCAGTCCATGCTTGGCTGGAGAAGACACAGAATTTCCCTGAAACAAATGGAATTTCAGCAGCTGCTTTGGAATTGTTCTTAAAGTTTCCATCCTGAGGTAGACTCAACCAATGTTGGCTCCAATTATAGCCTTGGAGCCCAGGAAATGAATGAGGGATCAGCTGTCACATCTGTTACGAGGGTAAACAGCAAGACAGCATCCCCTTTGTCAAGAATGGCCTGTGTTTTCTTCAGTGACTGAGTTCTATTTAGGAGGAGGCCTGTTTAGACAGTTATTGTCCAGTATATCAGGAGAGAGTTTACTGACCTGGTTGCTGACCAAACACATGTCTGCAAGACGCCCCTGGATCCCTGTAGCCATGACGGCTTGGACCTAGAGTACCTACATCCATTTGCCATTTACTAAAGGCATGCAGTGTTACAGGATCAATCATTTCTGCATTTTGCAATCCAGATTGTTTCCAGTGGGTTAAAAAGGCATCCCAAGGGAGAATCCCATGCTTTTCCTAAAGAGAAGCTCCCATGCTTTTCCTAAAGAGATAAGTAGAAAGAAAAGAGAGGAGGTCCATTACCCCTAAAATCCCCCACCCCCAACTCCTCCGTGGCATTCCACACACAGAATGTAGCAGAGGTTCCTGGTGTCAAAGCTACCTAAGGCATCCCTCAAACAAAATTGCTAGGACCACCAACCAGCTGACAAACAGCTTCTGAAGGAGGGATGTTAGTGTCCCCCTACTTCCCCATTGCATTCTAGACTACAGGTGGGTGCCTGGCATTTGAACAGAAATACTGTACCCTGGAAGCCATGCCCTAAAAAAGGTCATGCTTTGAAGAACATGTCCTCATGGTCATTCCCTGATTACCTAGTTTGAAGAGCATGCTGTGGAGACCATGCTTTAGTTTCCTGAAGAATCTGCCTTTTTTTTAACCCATGGCAAACACTAGAAAACTTTTACAAGGGGGAATTACTCAATTTTGTAACTGAAGTAATAGTAGAAGACATTGATCAAAAACAGTAAAGGCAGAAATCCATCATGATCTGAGTGACATTGCAACACATCTAGTCTATTACAGCCAGCATCCTAGGAAATAGTCCCTGGTTTTAATTCAGTTGGGTACTGGTTTCAGCCAGCTCCCAATGCAGTTCTCCTGGACTGATAGGGCCTGACCAGAGACTTGGAGGGGATCTCCTTAAACCAATGAGGAGTCTTAAGATTGGCAGTCATCCTGTGCCCAAGACAGACAACTTTGTGTAAGGCCAGGAATAGAGGGCATCACGTTTCTGGGACTTACTCCCATTGTAGCCAGGATACTAACTTCCAGCCAAAAGGCAGGCTGTCTTCTCAGAGGCAGCCTAAGTAGTCAACATGAAAGTGTTTCAGTAAGACCATACTTCTTGAACAACCCCTGAAATGAGAATAAAGAAGCAAAAGAGAAAAGTATTCTCAACCTTATTTGCACCAAGGCTCAGATTTCAAATGAACAGACTGAGTCCCACCTGTTGGGCACCATATGATGAAGTTTGGAGTCCTGGTGGAGTGCTCCAGAGGCAGCAGGTGAAGAAAGAATTCTTGAAGATGTCTTTGGTGCAAAAAGGTGATTTTAGTAAAGCATGGGGACAAGACCCTTGGGCAGGAAGAGCTGCACTAGGGTTGTGATGGGTACCTCATTATATATGTTCAGTTTGGGAGGGGGTCAGGTATAGAATAAATTTCTAAGGAATTTTTGAAGCAATAGTTCCAGAACCTTGAGGGGCTAGCTGTTGGTAGGGAAACACCATTTATCACTATTTAATGAAACTTGAATCATGAGACCCTTCAGATGTGTATCGGGGATGGTAAGCTTGGAGCATGAATACCAGCATATATCCTGGGACAGTTGAGATAAAGGAAGTAAACTTACAGGATCCTCAGGGCTGGAATAATGTTAAGCTAAGGTTCTCTTTTGCCCCGAGCAAAGTGTCATCATCAAAGCAGCAGAGCTGCTAGAAGGGGGTCACTCTCCCTGTTTAAAGAACTTGTCAGTGGGCTGTAGGCAGTAAGGGAATTGAAGTTTTCATTTGCCTTAGTTTCCCACATACCATGGCAAGCACTTAAACCCCTTTCATTTGTTCTTGGGTAGCTGGAGCGTCTGAGGAATATCACATCTATTTCACCTGGGCTGGGACCTGGGCAGGGGTGGGGGCTGAGGGAAGGGGAGGGTTTGTGCCACCTGTATTTTTCCCTAGGCTTGCCCCATGCTCCTTGATCATCTTTGTGCGGGGGGGGGACTTTCCTTCACCATTCAGTGCCGTTGGACGTCTAGGTCAGGCCATCCTAGGAATGCGTGTTTTGGGTGTTGTGTGTTTTCTTAATGGTAAATGTGGATACTTTGAACTGTCTTCATTTCGTTTTGTTTTTCTTTTCTTTTCTCAGCAGTTTTGGGCTTGTGTTATTTTTGACTAATCTATTGCTTGTCCTGGCCTGCCTGTGCCTATAGTGTCTGCTGCTATAACATGCTACAGCACTTACCCTGTTTTCAGTGGCCTTCAACCTGTACTCAAACTATGCTGCAAATTTTAGATCTCTGGGATCTGAAGCTAGAAATCTGGAGTTAAGTTCCCCATACTCCTGCTGATCTGAGTGAAGGATCCATTAGGAGCCATGCTGGAATTGGGTGTTATTTTTAATTTTGTCTTGAGCTACATTGTACTGGGGGATGGGCTAGCGTAAATAAAACTTGAGTTAAAAACATAAACTCCTAAAAGTCATCAGTTCTGTTAAATTTATTCACTCACCTGGGTCCTGAATCCAGTTTCTCACTTACCTGCATGCTTAAAGCCAGTTTCTAGCTTTCTCATAAATTTAGTTTTGTTTGCATATTGCTGTTAATTTGGTGTCTCTGGAAGATAGGACCTGAAGTTTTTTATTCCGCTATCTTGCTGACATCACATTACTAATTTTTATCTTATTAAGAAAGGTGATGGGGCGCCTGGGTGGCGCAGTCGGTTAAGCGTCCAACTTCAGCCAGGTCACGATCTCGCCGTCCATGAGTTCGAGCCCCGCGTCGGGCTCTGGGCTGATGGCTCAGAGCCTGGAGCCTGTTTCCGATTCTGTGTCTCCCTCTCTCTCTGCCCCCTCCCCCATTCATGCTCTGTCTCTCTCTGTCCCAAAAATAAATAAACGTTGAAAAAAAAATTTAAAAAAAGAAAGGTGATAACTTTTCCAGTCCTAGAATATGTTAAGAGACGCTGCAGTTTGTATTGAAAAAACTGCTGTTGTGATCTAAAGGAATGTAGCATTGCTGTTTTGGATTACATTTTAAGTTATTTGAATAATTGCTAATTTTTTCAGAAACTGTCTTTGTAATGCAGGGTTTCTCCCTTGATTGGTCTGATTGGTATACCTTAATCTATATGATAATTTTAACAGTATTATTTAA
Organism: Lynx canadensis; assembly: GCF_007474595.2. Classification (NCBI taxonomy): domain Eukaryota; kingdom Metazoa; phylum Chordata; class Mammalia; order Carnivora; family Felidae; genus Lynx; species Lynx canadensis. The sequence continues at coordinate 432,156 of NC_050200.1, read as the reverse complement.
AGTTTGAGACTCCTACATGAAGTCAAGTAAAGCACTAACTTCTACCTGTTTTCTCTCTAATTAAATGCAATCTAAGATATAGTCCCCAGTATCATTCTAGCCCCCACCCTCAGTATCATTCTTAAAGAACAGATATATGGCATAAGCTTTTCTGGTTTTGACTCAGATCTTTCCAAATTATATCTGAAAAGTTTGCTTTCCAAAATACTTCTCAAACATTCAAATGCCTCACAGTACACTGTAGTGTTAGAAAGCAGGGTATTTGTTGAAAATTAGTTTTTGCCTAGTAATAGTGAGACACTGTACTGAAGTAATTACATATGTTTATGAGTATGGTGGTATTTCCATTTCCAAAAACAGATTGGTTATTCTCTCTGTCTTTTAAAATAGGCAGGTATTTTAGTGGAAATGGTAACTTTGAGATCTGAGTTCAGGTTAGACTTTAGAAATGTATTTGCTCCATACATATTACTTGTTCATTTACCAAAAGACCAGCCATCTCAGTGCTTACAGGTGTCAGAAGCCATCAATCTAGCATGCTTAGGAAAGGCGAATTTTATGTGGAGGCAGAGATGATGTGAGTGATAAGGCAGAAACAATAGAGTAAAGTCTGTAAACTAAGACTTGATATACCCTATGATGGAAGTTTGCTCAGCCCTACTGAATAGCTAAGAGCGAAGCATATTAATGGGTAGTTAACAGGAAAAGACCAGAACTCCTAGAGAACTGGAACTGTGAGAAGAGAAAAAGTACTGTCCAGGTAAGGCTTTCTCAGAGGCAAAAGATCATTCTATGATATAGGAAAAACATAGTTCGTTTGAGAGAAAGCAGAGATTATACTGTCAGTTTTTTTTTCCACTTATTCTTATAACAGCCTTTTGTTGAAAATGACTTAGAGCACCTGGGTCAAGCATCTGGCTTGTCAAGCATTGGCAGGTTATGATCTCACAGTTCATAAGTTCAGGCTCTGAGGCATTGGGCTTGCTTTGGATCCTCTATCCCCATCCTCTCTGCCCTTACCCCACTCTTGCTTGCTCTTCCTCTCTCTCTCCTTTCTCTTAAAAATAAATTAAACATGAAAGAAAGAGAGAGAGAAAGAAAGAGGGGGAGGGAGGGAGGAGAGGAAGGAAAGGAAGGAAAAAGAAAACGACTTCGGCCTTTTGCTAGTTACTTAACTGTGTATCTCCAGATATAAGGATATGAGCAGACACAAAATGACAGGAAAACAATTTTAGGATATTTTATTTCAAATATTCTCATACCAAAAGGAATTCAACTTGCAATGGAAAATCTTATGAAGAAAAATTTAAGTAGAAATAATACCCACCCATCCCTCCCTACCTGCAAAGAGATGGGATTAGTTCTAGGGTTGCATACTTAACATACCTGTGCTTTGGTCAAAAAACTTCTTAGAATCTCAGGTTCCTAATTCATAGAAATGTAAGTCATGTGCCAAATGTAAGTTATCATTAACTGTGAGGTTAATGATAACTAATACCCACCCGAGCCCCACAAACTACAAGTTATAGGGATAAATAGAGTCTTGATCCTGAATCATACATAATCTCTATTACCCTCCCCCCCAGAAAACATTTAGGGAGAGAGGTTTGCATGTTTGTTTGGAGAGAAACTGGTTTATTTCCAATGCCATGTATGGACCTCCTTTAAAACAATCATGACAAATGCAGTTTTGAACGTGAATCAAATGAGGAAAAAGAAATAACGTAGACATTCTTTCAAGAAATTTCTGGAGAAGGACTGATAGGGCTTTTAATAAGAAGAATTTAGGCATATTTGTAGACTAAGGAAAAAAAAGAAATTCAGAGGATTAAGATTATGGACAAACTGGGATCAGGAGCCCATTAAAAGGACAGAAGAGAAGAGAACAAACTTGAAGTAGTGAACAATGAAAAGAAGACGTCAAATTTTTTTCAACTTGCATGAAAAAATGATTTTTAAATAGTTTTGTAAGCAGCAGGACTCAAATATTAAAAAGTAGGGAGTTTCTCTAAGTTTTAAAAATCATCTACTTCAGAAGCATCTGGGTGGCTCAGTCAGAACCGACTCTTGATTAAAGCTGAGGTCCTGATCTCACGGTTCTTGAGTTCAAGCCCTGCATCTTGGCTGACAGTGTGGAACCTGCCTGAGATTCATATTCTCACTCTCTCTCTCTCTCTCTCTCTCTCTCTCTCTCTCTCTCTCTCTCTCTCTCTCTCTCTCTCGTCCTGCCCTGCTTGTGCCCTTGCTCTTGCTTCTTCTCAAAATAAACTTAAAAAAAAAAAAAAAAGTTTAGTTTGTATAAAGCATGTTTATATGCTAGGGAAAAACGTACTTAATGTGATCTTATAGTAGTTGACCCTATGGAGGGATTGTGTGTGCATTTATGTGTATGTTTTGGGGTCTTTTTTTTAAACTACTTTCTGATGCTGTGTATAATAAGGAATACTATTACTGTTGGCTAACTTGGTTTTTCATTTTGTTTGTTAAAAAGTAGTCTACATCTTATTTTTTTAGTATATTTCAGTGTATTTAAGAGCAGTTGATAGACATTTTCTGATTCTTTATTAAGTCATATATGATGAGTAAAAATTTTGTATTTTTTTCTAGTGCTACTATATATAATATTAATGTACTTTCTACGTTTTCGTGTTAGAACTACTGGTAGGTGCAGTAGGAATTTAGTAGGTTGAATAACAGTAGTAATAAAGATTTTACTTCGGTCTTTTATAGCCATCTGTTAATGACTATAGAGAGTGATACTACCACTATCACCATAAAATTGGAATGATTCATTATTTGCCTTTTTAATATTTAAAACAAATATGCCTTTTTTTCTTCTGTTTTTAGGTTATGAAATGGTCTCTGCAAGATGGTCTGTCCTTGAATTTGAAATTCTTAAGCCTGACATATGCTGGTACTTATTCTCCTTTAACTGGACTATAATTTCGTCTGTTACAACTGCTATATAAAGCAGAGAAAATAGCAAAGATCTGTTCTGTGTCAAGTATGACAGCCACAACTCGTGGCTCTCCAGTAGGAGGAACTGACAGCCAGGGCCAAGCCCCTGATGGACAATCTCAGCCCCCCTTCCAACATAATCAGGTAGGACATGATGTGCTAAGGCTGTGTTGTTCTGAATTACAAAATAATGACAGATGTCCTGAATAATTTATAATCATTAGAAGCTCATTGTCATTTTAAGTTACACTTAAGAACAGTCACTGAGACGTATAAGAAACCTACTGTAAATGGTTAAGAAGGTAAGGTCCCTTCCATTTTTTAATACAAGTCTTTAATGACAAAATCATTAAATTAGTTGGTTTGTACAACTGTTAGAAGCATAGACTCAAGTCAGCTCTTTATTTTGGAATCCCATCTTTGTGCCATACTAACCTTATAGCTGTTGCTAAGCAAAATACCTATGCCTTAATTTCTGTATCTTTAGTTAGTTAGGGAAGTAATTATTTTTTAAAATTGTGAACTATGTTTATTATAGCATGTACAAACCACCCATAGCCTGTATCTGTCAGAGACCTGAGGACACTGTCCAGCCTGCATCTTCAAGTCACTTTCCCCAAACTCTGCACATCTTCAGCACCTCCTGGCATTCCTGAGTGGCACAGCAGCCATGACCCCATCAGTGACTGTCCTGGAGGAATGTATGGCAGCACAGGGTCCACAGCTTACCCCCAAGCCTTTTTTTTTTTTTTTTTTTTGGCTGACCGTGTTTAAAATGTTTTTTCATTGGTTGCCAACAACTCAAAAATCAGAATATTTCACATAAATATCTGGATTTTTGGCTTCTCCAGATTTTTCACGTTAGACCCACACTCACACTTTACAACAATTAGCTGTCGTTGAATGTCAGCCACCCATTTCAGATGGGAATCTGCTTTGTCACTTGAAGCCACTTGCCATTAGTTACGTAATCATTCAAATACTTATCACAAAGCCATGTCTCTTTATGTCCTCCTATCCCCAGTAATAGAAGTCAGAGTTGCACTACAAAACCTCACAACTCAAAGGCCTACTTACATTTTTATAACCTTGCTGGCCCTGAGGACATATAAATTAGAGATCTGTGAACTACCAGTGTCTGTATATTTAAAGTGTGGATAAGTAAAATAATGTATGTACAGGGCTTAACTCAGATTTTATTTTATTTTTATTTAGTTAGTTTTTTCATTTAAGAGAGGGAGCACGTAAGTAGGGGAAAGGAACAAAGAGAGAGAGGGAGAATCTTAGGCTCCACACTGAGCATGGAGCCCAGCATGGGGCTCAGTCCCACAACCCCTGGGATTATGACCTGAGGCAGAATCAACAGTTGACACCCAACTGACTGAGCAGCCTAGTTTAATGCTGGCCTATAATGGATGTAATTAATTTTTCTTTTCTGTGAAAGAATTTGTGTTAACGGAAATGTATTTCCATTTGATTAATAGAAAATAGTTGTTAAAGACTTAATGTAACATTAATTCTTCTTTATTTCTGAAAGTGGTAATATGCATTTCCTTTCCTTCCTCAGTTTTTCTAGGGGGTTAGTTTCATTCAACTTTGCAAAGTTTTGCAAGTATTGGCTTGGAATATGAGGTTTCTTTTTACATTAGGAATTTTATTATTTAATCTTCATTAGTTCTTTCCTTTTGCTTCCGTTGGGTTCCATTGCTGTGTGTTTTCTGGTTTCTCTGTGTGGAAATTTAGACAGTTGTTTAGTACTTTTCTTTTAGTTTCGATGTATTCTAAAACTTGCATTTTAGACTATCAAATCATATACCACAGCTTTTAATGCATTTGTATCTATTGTCATTCTGCTAACATATTTTTTTTTAATGTTTAGTTATTTTTGAGAGAGAGAGACCTAGCATGAGCAGGGGAGGGCCAAGGAAGAGAGAAACACAGAAACAGAAGCAGGCTCCAGGCTCTAAGCTGTCAGCACAGAGTCTGAAGCGGGGCTTGAATTCATGGACCTTGAGATCGTGACCTGAGCCTAAGTTGGACACCCAACTGACTGAGTTAGCACCCTTTTGCTAACATATTTTAAAATTTGTGTGGTGATATTTTACATAAGAATATTTTTAGGAGGGCCTGGACAGTTCAGTCTTCAAGCATCTGACTCTTGATTTTAGCTCAGGTCATGATCTCACAGTTCATGGGTTCAAGCCCTGGGCACTGAACAGCATACAGCCTACTGGGGAATCTCTTTTCTTCCTCTCTGTATGTCCCTCCCCCACTTGTGCATGTGCTCTCTCTCTCTCAAAATAAACATTTTTCAAGAAGAATATATTTAGAAATGTAGTGTGTTGGGGCGCCTGGGTGGCGCAGTCGGTTAAGCGTCCGACTTCAGCCAGGTCACGATCTCGCGGTCCGTGAGTTCGAGCCCCGCGTCGGGCTCTGGGCTGATGGCTCGGAGCCTGGAGCCTGTTTCCGATTCTGTGTCTCCTTCTCTCTCTGCCCCTCCCCCGTTCATGCTCTGTCTCTCTCTGTCCCAAAAATAAATAAACGTTGAAAAAAAAATTTAAAAAAAAAAAAAAAAAAAAAAAAAGAAATGTAGTGTGTCATATTCAAGCAGTTGGAGGTTTTCTCCAATTTGGTCACTGGCTTATAGGTTAATTCCTTTATGGATAGACAGTATGTTCTCAGTGATGTCACTGTTTGGGAATTTATTGAGGCTTGATATTTTGCCCAGCATATAGTAATTTGGAACATAAGGGAACTTAGAAAAAGTCGATATATTTCATTATAGAATTCATTTGTCATTTAATTTACTTGTTTTATTAGTATTTGAGAGGTGTGTTAAAGTCTATTTGGGATTGTGGACTTGACCATTTCTTTTTAAAAATGAGAATAGTAGTGTTATCAATTATAGTGAAATAAAAGTTTGAACCTATAAGATGTATGCATATTGAAAATAGTGATAATTTTATTGCCCTTGTCCTTGGTTCCTTCTTTTGCCTTCAACTTTGATTCTACTTTTTGTGGTTTTGAGTGAGCATTTTATAGAATTCCTTTTTCTCTGCTTTTGTAACATCTTACAAATGATACTTTTTTAAATATATATTTTTAATGTTTTTATTTATTTTTGAGAGGGGGGTAGGGACAGAGAGAAAGAGGGAGACACACAATCTGAAACAGGCTCCAGGCTCCAGACTCTGAGCTGAACCCCTCCTCCCCCTACCCCCATGGGCTTGAACTCAGGAACCATGATATCATTACCTGAACTGATGTCAGTTGCTCAACTGACTGAGCCAACTATTTGCCTCCTACCTTTTTTTTTTTTTTTTGTCCTTTTATAGTGGTTGCCTTAGAGTTTGCAATACATTCTATCCACGTACAAATAACCTATACAGCTTCATGGGAAATTCATATTCCTTACCACAATTTATGTTTAACTTCTCCCACTGCTGCTTTGTATCATTCTCCTCCTTTATCCTACCCATTAATTGAACACATTGTTGCTTTTGGACAGATTGTTGCATATTAATTCTATTAAGAATATGAAGGATGCACCTCAGGGGTTCAATCAGTTGAGCAGGAGCTTCAGAGCTTCAAGCTTCGACTTTTGATTTCAAGCTCAGGTCATGATCCCAGGCTTGTGAGATCCAAGCCTACAGTGGGCTTCATGCTAAGCATGGAGCATACTTAGGATTCTCCCTCCCCCATCTCTCTCTCTCTCTCTCTCTCTTAAAAAAAAAAAAAAAAAAAAATATATATATATATATACACACACACACACATATATGTGTATATATATATATGTGTACGTATATGTATGCTAAGCATGGAGCGTACTTAGGATTATCCCCCATCTGTCTCTCTCTCTCTCTCTTAAAACAAATATGTATATATATATATATATATGTTTATATGTGTATATATATATATGTTTATATAATTATATTTATATAAATGTATTGTATATTTACATAATACATGTATTTATTATATTAATATGTTATATACATTAATATATATATATATTAAGAATAAAGGTCCTTATTTTATCTTCTCTTACTCCTGGCTGTAATACTTTTCTTTACACATACTCAGATTTCTGACTGTTTTGCTTCTCTTGGAAGATCTTGACATTTCTTGCAAGATAGGCAATAAATTCCCCCAGTTTTTATCTGAGAAATTTCTTCTTCACTTTGAAGTATAATATTCAAGTATAGGGAATTCTAGACTGATGGTTGTTTTTTCTCAACACTAAATGTTGCAGGTTTTTTGTTTGTTTTGTTTCCCCTTTCCCTTCCCCACATGGAAGCTGTCCACATGGAAGTCTGTAGCAGGCTGGAGTTTGGTATTTCCCTTCTAGGTTGGTTAGGTTCTGATAAAAATCTAGAAGATTAGAACCTCGTAAAGTAGCCTCTCTTGAGGGTATGCTTTTTTTTTTTTAATTAAAAAAAAATTTTAATGTTTTTATTTATTTTTGAGAGAGAGAGAGACCGAGCATGAGCATGAGCATGAGCAGGGGAGGGGCAGAGAGAGAGGGAGACAGAATCTGAAGAGGCTCCAGGCTCCAAGCTGTCAGCACAGAGCCTGACGCGGGGCTCGAACTCACAAGCTGTGAGATCATGACCTGGGCTGAAGTCGGATGCTTAACCGACTGAGCCATCCAGGCGACCCAGTGTTTATTTTTTAGAGAGAGAGAGAGAGAGACAGAGGGTCAGCAGAGGAGAGGCCAAGAGAGAGAGGGAGACAGAATCTGAAGCAGGTTCCAGGCTCTGAGCTGTCAGCACAGAGCCGGGTGCAGGGCTCGAACTCACAGATGGTGAGATCATGACCTGAGCTGAAGTCAGATGCTTAACCTACTGAGCCACCCAGGCACCCCAAGGGTACGGGGGGGGGGGGGGGGGGTTGTTGTTTTTTAAAGAAGAGCTGAATGTTGTACCATAGTTCAGAATGGCTACATTGCATCTTCTCCTGGAAATGGAATTCTCTGTGAACCTCACGTGACAATTTGATAGGATTTCTGCAGGTAAAATCACAAAACTTTGAGTGTTCTCTTCAGTCTAGACCCTCTGTAGTTTTAAACTCAGACTTTCCACTCTTTGCTTCCAAGCAATTAATCAAGTGCAATGTAAGTTTTCCTCTCCCAATCCTTATTCCCATGGAGATTTTGGTCATGGTTTTCTGCTGGTTATTTTTTTACTCTCTTTGTCCCTGAGACACTCTTCTGGTTTTATAGGCAGCAGTTTCCTTATGACCTTCATTCTCCATCAGATCTGTGAAGAGTTGTTACTTCAGTTTATTCAGTTTTTTACTTGTTAGGAAAGAGTAACAACTTCAAAGCTGTTTATATGCTGAACCAGAAACCAGAAGTCTCCTCCTGTCCTTTTACTTTCTTCTCCTTTATGTCCTTATGTTTAAGCATCTATATTTTATGTAGCTTGTAGCTATGTTTTGTGTTTTTGTCTTGATTTTCAGTTGTATTTTTAGTCCTTTTAATATAAATGCTGAAATATTTGGGATATTTGTCTTTTATGGTGTATGTGCCTTAAGAATTTGGGAATGGCTTAACTAATGGTTCTGACTTTTTTTGTGTGGTTGTAGTCAGCATCTCAGCTGGGATTACAGTCATCTGAAGGCTTGACCAGAGTGGCTCCCTCACATGGCTTTTCATTGGATGCCTCAGTTTCTCACCACATAGACCTCTGCAAAGGGCTGCTTAAGTGTCTTCAAGTCATGACACTTACGTTTTCCCAGAAAGATTGTTCTAAGAGAGGAAGAAAACAAGCATAACTTCTATGGAGTCACCTCAGAAGTTATACTGATATTTCCACAAGGATATATAATTAAGAAAGTTTGGCTCCTGGGTGGCTTAGTTGGTTGGGTGTCTGACTTTTGATTTCAAGTCAGGTCATAACCTTATAGTTTGTTGATTTGAGCCCTGAGTATGGGGCCTGCTTGGGATTCTTTCTCCCTCTCCCCCGTCCCCGACCCTCACATCGTCTTGATCTCTCTGAAAAATAAAAAAGTAAACTTAAAAAAAATACTCATTACAGCTGTTTCATTAGCAGTAAACATTACAAAACTAATGTTCTCTAATTTTAGTCTGCTCAATCCATACAATGCTATATGCTCAATTTTTCAAAAATTCTTAATCTTTTAAATACAGTAAGTGCAAAATACCAGTTTATAAAAAAATAAGCAGTGTGATCACAGTTGTATTAAATATTTATAGATATATATGGAAAAATTTTAAGTATGTAACATTTTTACTTGGTACTGAATTGCTAAATGTTATACAAATGTCATAGAAATTTAAGTCTGGCGTATTTAATTTTTCAGACCTCATCGGCCAATTCCTCCAATGAGAATTCCCCGGCATCTCCTCCAGATGAACAAGGTCAGGGAGATGCTCCACCACAGCATGAAGATGAAGAACCTGCATTTCCACATACTGACCTCGCAAAGTTGGATGACATGATCAACAGGTGAGTTGGGTTTTTTTGTTTATTTGTTGTTTTAAGTTTATTTTGAGAGACAGCAAGCAAGAGCTCATACCATGGGGGAAGGCAGAGAGAAAGGGAGAAAGAATCCCAAGCAAGGCTCCATGCTGTCAGCAGAGAGGCCATTGTGGGACTCTGACTTGTGAGACTGTGAGATCATGACCTGAGTTGAAATCAAGATAGAGACGCTTAACCAACTGAGTTACCCAGGCACCCCTTGTTAACCAAAATTTTTTTTTTCTTTCTTTTTTTTTTTTTTTTGAGAGAGCAAGTGAGTGAGGAGCAGAAAGAGGGAGAGAATCCCACAAGGGGCAGAGGGAGAGAGAGGAGTGGGGCTCGCCCGGGGCGGGGGGCGGGGGGTTATGTTTTTTGTTTGTTTGTTTTTGTTGTTGTTTTTTACCTGAAGCAGGGCTCCAGCTCTACCATTGTGGGACTCATACTCATGAACTGTGAGATCATGACCTGAGCTGAAGTCCAATTCTTAACAACTAAGCCACCAGGTGCCCGTAACCAGATTTTTAAGCATTGCCACTGCTAAAGAATGAAAAAAAGACTGGATTGCAGTGTCACAAAAGAAATTTTGCCCTTTCCCTAATAACATTAACGCTTTAGACATTGCCAGATAGTTTGTAATTCATTGCTAACGCAGGCATTTATGTGAATTTTTAAAAATTAAAAGATGATATGAAAAAAGATTTTAAATTAATAATGCTTTGTGATCTTAATGGATGTGTTTCTAGCCTAGAACCGTAGGTGGGAATTTCCTTTTGAGTATTTATAAAGGTTATGTCTCCTTGGTATTTTGACTACTAGACTTGCTAGATGACCTTTTTTCTATGTCCATTTTCTATTCAGAGAAATTATTATAAAAGATTTTGTTTTGTCTGGTGGTTGTTGATTTTTATTAGAGTGTACTTCTAATTAGGACTGGAGGACTGAGTTATATTAAATCTTAAGTTAAGGGAAATTTTTAAAAATCGCTTTTGCATAACCTATAACAAAAGTATCTATTACATTTTTTGTAATAGGCTGTCTTTTTAGTAAAACAGGGTATTCAGGGATTTTGTTGTCCTTCTGAAAAGGACTTAGGGACAGACAGAATACAGTTCTTTCTAGGAATTAGAGAGTTAGTCAGTGTAATATATTTCTAGGTAACGGAGGAAAAATCCTAGCCTGAGTATGGTGGCATCTATATTGCTTTTGATACAGGACTGTACTTAGTATGGTACACAGGCTCAGAGGCTCTGTAAGTCATACAGTTTTCAGGAAAAGTTGGTAAATGTCATGTTGAGATGAACTGAAGTAAAAATCAGCCATTTGTCTCCACGTTTATTTTGTCTTTGTGAAGAACAGAAAAGGGATGTTGTGTTGTCTTCTCTTAATGTATCTAAACCTCAAAAGAACAGTTTGCTACTGACTTTTAACAATGAGTGTACATTTACTTGATAATTGATTAATTTTAGTTTTAGGGGGCTGTGAAAGTTACTTATTGAATTCTCCTTCATTGCTATATCTCTAGTTATACAGTGCTTTTAAAAATTGTGTATGTAGATATCTCAGTTCACAAAGCAGGTAATTTGCCAATCTCTTCTTTCAGTTTGTGGTGAGTGTTTAATGTAGTCAGATTTTTCACTTTTTCATAGTAAAATTAATTTTGTAGGTAAGTTATCTTTGGTATTTCATTTGTGGCCAACTAATACGGCATTTTAAAACTGCATAATAATTTTTAGGCCTCGATGGGTGGTTCCAGTTTTGCCAAAAGGGGAATTAGAAGTGCTTTTAGAAGCTGCTATTGATCTTAGTAAAAAAGGTGAGTACATAGATTACTATGTTTTCCATAATGCATTATTGATACTTGCATATTGTTCTTGAGACTTCTCTTTTATAAAAAGTTGCTATATATTCTTAGACCACACTGTCTTCCTAAACTTTCTGTTAGGGCTTATATGTATGCTTAGAACAAAGATTTTGTGTATCTTTGACAGTCTTTAAAGACCTCTGAATTCTTTAAAATTTTATGCAGAATTTTATGTATATATTAACATTTCTAAGTGCAGGATCTGCTTGTATATTTTTAAAGGCCCTGTTAATTAAACATTAAAATATTTTCTAGACTAATAATTTTTTAAAAATCTGATGTGTGAAGTAGTATACATCAAAGAGTGTTTCACAATTTAAAAAATACTAAATGACCATAGATTTCAGATTTATCTGTTGACTTTTTTTGCATGTAAGGCATTTATAATTGGGAAATAATGTTAATTTGCAAGTAATTTCAGTAAAACATATTTAAATTTACTATTTGAGTGACTTACTGAACAGCCACTGAACCAAAAGATACACTAATCTTATATTTTTATGAAAATTACTATTTCATTAATATTTTGTTGTGAAAACTCAAGATTGTATTTTGACTTTTTTTTTTTCCAACGTTTATTTATTTTTGGGACAGAGAGAGACAGAGCATGAACGGGGGAGGGGCAGAGAGAGAGGGAGACACAGAATCGGAAACGGGCTCCAGGCTCCGAGCCATCAGCCCAGAGCCCGACGCGGGGCTCGAACTCAGGACCGCGAGATCGTGACCTGGCTGAAGTCGGACGCTTAACCGACTGCGCCACCCAGGCGCCCCAATATTTTGACTTTTAAAAACTAAATTTTTTGCAAAAAAGTATCTTGAGAAATGAGGTCTTTTACTAATTTTTTTTTTTTTAATTTTTTTTTCAACGTTTTTTATTTTTATTTTTGGGACAGAGAGAGACAGAGCATGAACGGGGGAGGGGCAGAGAGAGAGGGAGACACAGAATCGGAAACAGGCTCCAGGCTCCGAGCCATCAGCCCAGAGCCCGACGCGGGGCTCGAACTCACGGACAGCAAGATTGTGACCTGGCTGAAGTCGGACGCTTAACCGACTGCGCCACCCAGGCGCCCCATTAATTTTTTTTTTTTTTTTAATTTTTCTTTTTTCAACGTTTATTTATTTTTGGGACAGAGAGAGACAGAGCATGAACGGGGGAGGGGCAGAGAGAGAGGGAGACACAGAATCGGAAACGGGCTCCAGGCTCCGAGCCATCAGCCCAGAGCCCGACGCGGGGCTCGAACTCACGGACCGCGAGATCGTGACCTGGCTGAAGTCGGGCGCTTAACCGACTGCGCCACCCAGGCGCCCCTAATTTTTTTTTTTTTAAAGAAACCAGTAAATAATCTGGTATTTTTCACTATTACCTAAAACTAAAAGTATCATATTGGAGTCCATCACGTTTAAAAAAAAAATTAATGTTTATTTATTTTTGAGAGAGAGAGTATGAGCAGGAAGGGGCAGAGAGAGAGGGAGACACAGAATCTAAAGCAGGCTGCAGGCTCTGAACTGCCAGCACAGTGTCCTGAGCTGTCAGCACAGAGCCTATTGCGGGGCTCGAACTCAACAAACCATGAGATCCTGATCTGAACCAAAGTCGGTTGCTTAATTGACAGCCACCCAGGCGCCCCAAGAATGTTTCATTTTTAATTTTACAAACTATAAAAGTATTTTACCAACACTCAAGTTTCTTTGTTTTGTGTATTCATTAATTGAAGGATTTATGAACTGTTATCAATCTAAAGGTATAGAATGAATAAAAATTGAAATGCTACTTTGTTTAAATAAAGCATTGCCATTCAGTTGCAGAGGCTTTTCTCTCCCCATTCATTTTCTGTGGGATCCTATTTTTGCAACAAAAATTTAAGTTTTTTTTTAAGGGAAGTCCCAGGTATAAATGATCTAGCAGTGTGTAAATGATCTAAACCAAACCAAACTGTGCAGATTTAATGTTTGAGTTCTTATGAAGTATTACAGATTTTCTTTTTGGCACTGAAGGTACTTTTTAAATCATAAGAAATAAAGGAAGTACGCATGCCTAGATGCCTGGAAGTGATGAAAGGACTAATTAATTATGAAGATACAGGATTCGTGTGTTAAATTTGGTATTAAACAGATAATTTAGAGCCAAATGAAATTTTTAAATGGTTACCTTTTTTTTTTTAAGTTTTGAACTGTAATTTTGGTGAGTAAAACCATGTGAAATGCTTTCATTCTCTATTTCCCCAGTAACTTTTTTGTTTAAAATGTAGTTTCATGTCTTGAAGCATTTTCAGTTAATCATCACATGACTTGATTTCACATACACAGCATTTATACAACTTGGTATTTTTAAAGTTGAATATAGCATTTCATTTTTCTGAACCTTTTTTCTTTTTCATTGTAAAAAAGTTACCTTTTACCCTCTTGCAGAGACAAGTCATGTCTTATTTCAAAAGCTGCAGTACTGTTTGTGAGAGAAACTATCAATACTTCTAACAGGTTATCTTTAATGGTCTAATTGGCTAGAGAAATGTTTTTTTCTTTATGTTAAATTCAATTTTTTTTTTTATGTGTTCTTAGGTCTTGATGTTAAAAGTGAAGCATGCCAACGTTTTTTTCGAGATGGTCTAACAGTATCTTTCACTAAAATTCTTATGGATGAGGCAGTGAGTGGCTGGAAATTTGAAATTCATGTGAGTCTTAGGTTTTGGAGACTCATATTTATATGGTGATGCCTATAGATTTATCTCTGGAAAACAGTCCTGTGAATAGTATATCAAGTCTGCTGATGTATTTGACAGAATTGAAGGTCTTTAAGAACAGTCTTATCTTTTAGAATGAATTTGAGATTTGAGTTATGAAATCTTGGTTTAAGCTCTTCTGGAATCCCAAGTACCTATAATCGTATGCAGGTCCTACATTTCATCGAATGTGTCATGTTATTGATTGTAAGAGTTGACTGTTCTATATACCTTTAAGAAAGAAAAACACCCAAGATGACAAATAAAAGATTCCCAGTATAGATAGCGCTGTATCAGGTATAATTTTAGGAGAGATACAGCTGATAAATTCATTGACATGCAAGAAACCTTACAAGCTTTAACTTTGGTAGAGTGAGAAAAGAAAATCTTACCTGGAAATTTAAACCACAAGCCAGTATTCTCACAAGGTTTTGGTATGAATTCAGACTACAGTTTTTTAGTAATTAAAAAAGTCCCAACAAAATCTAAACAGTTCTCAAATTGGAAGTGTCTCTAAGTGAGTGACTGCAGAAAACTTGAATACTCAGTACATACGTTTAGTCTAGGACAGTGCAAGCAAATGCAAAATAATGCAAGCTCCCATTGATTCTTAGATACCTTTGTGTTCCAGAGATTTTGAAAGTGAAATAATATGCACCTGACTTGATTCGTTGAACTCTGTAACCTGCTTCTTGTGTATAACACAGAATTAATCAAGAGTTATGAAACAAACATGGTCTGTGGACTTCAGCTTGGAAAATATAACATACCTGATTTTTGAATTGATGTTTAGATGACAGATCTCCTAATCTTAGATACTGACGTAACTTTGAATGTTTAGGGTGTAGAATTACTGCCTCTAGAGTACAAATTCCAAAGAAAGAAAATGGTAATTTGCATGGCTCCTTTGTGCACACAGAGTAGAAGTGGACAACGTATGGTGCCTACTTCATCTGTAACTTTTCTCACATAGCTGTTGAAATTAGATGCATTACAAATATGAAGTAAATAATTACTGATTTATTTTTACTGTCCGCTCGATCACAGTATTAGTGAAGTTACACAGAATTCAGATGACCAATATAGAAAATGGAGAAAGTGAGCATTAATAACAAGATTAGAATGTTTCTGTGCTAGAAATCACAAATCTCTTTTAAATGAACTTCTCTTGTCCTTGTCTCCTTTCATATGACAGAGGTGTATTATTAACAATACTCATCGTCTAGTGGAGCTTTGTGTGACCAAGTTGTCCCAGGACTGGTTTCCACTTCTAGATCTTCTTGCCATGGCCTTAAATCCTCATTGCAAATTCCATATCTACAATGGTACACGTCCATGTGAATCAGTTTCTACAAATGCCCAGTTGCCTGAAGATGAACTATTTGCTCGTTCCTCAGATCCTCGATCACCAAAAGTGTGTTGGTTTTCAATATTAAATCTTTTTTTGTGTTTGTTACAAAACTTGTGACATGAACCTTACTTTAACATAATGATCAGTGTATAACTTTGTTTTGTATGGGTTTTTGCTTAAAAAGCACGTTATTTAATATGTATAGTTGATTCATTGAGCCAGGGGCCAGCATCACAATAATTCATGCCTGAACAAGTTATGTATTGATCATTTGATGAATATGTTCATATTGGAAGCTTTTTCTGTATCTCCCCTAGTAGCAGGATACAGTATTTGCTCCTGCAATGTTCAGAATGACTTTCGAGAATATAACTGCTATAAGCCAAGGGCGTGAACTGTACTTTGCACTTAGATGTATATTTAATAGCATATATTTATGTATAGGCGATATAAACAGATTTTTGAATTTTAATTTTTTTTGTAACATGCTGTTAGTCATTTCTTAAAATACATTTGATTTCTTATGAGAGAATCTTAGTATTGATTAGCATCTGAGTTTTGAGTCCAGTAAATAATTTTTCAGTTTGTATTCATTTTACAGAGAAGATACAGTCTGCCCAAATTATAACAAATTTCAGGGAAGCACAGCAGAAAATTTAAAAACTAATGATGCATTGGGGCGCCTGGGTGGCGCAGTCGGTTAAGCGTCCGACTTCAGCCAGGTCACGATCTCGCGGTCCGTGAGTTCGAGCCCCGCGTCGGGCTCTGGGCTGATGGCTCAGAGCCTGGAGCCTGTTTCCGATTCTGTGTCTCCCTCTCTCTCTGCCCCTCCCCCGTTCATGCTCTGTCTCTCTCTGTCCCAAAAATAAATAAACGTTGGAAAAAAAAAAAATTTAAAAAAAAAAAAAAAAAAACTAATGATGCATCAACAGAGCTGAGAAATCAGCCAAAAGCACTGTATTAGACCTGGCTGTATAGAGAGAAGCTCTGTTTTGTATATGTTCATTCTCATGTGTCAGTAACTTACATGTCATTTTAATGGCTTTTTCTCAGAGACAACTTATTATATTCATTTTGATTAATATTTGAACATGTTGAAAGAACATAGCAGTAGAAGCAGAAAACAAACTTAGCTTTATTGGTTATTAGTGCACATACACAAATAAAAAATAACAGAACAACACAAAATCCCTGTAAAGAAATGTGAGATATGTAGATACACAGATGATTTTTCCGTTTTAATGCTGCTCATTTCTTTTTCTAGCCTGATTTTCATGGCTGGGACTTTAGTACCTGGCTGAACAGGTTTGGTCAAGGCAAGCATCCTTGTTTGTTCCTAGTCTTGGAGGAAATGCTTTCATTTTATCATTTAGTTTGATATTCGATACGGGTTTTTGATATGTAGCCTTTCTTATTTTGAGGTAATTTTCTTTTGTTTTTTTTTTTTGGTGTTTTTATTGTTACAGATTGTTGAATTTGCCTAGTCCTTTTCTTTTATGAATTCAGATCATGTGAGTTTCTTCTTTCATTACGCTAATGTGCGTTACATTAATTTTGTATATTAAGACATCCTTGCATTCTAAGAAGGAACATCCCACTTATTCATGTTGCTAGTATTATTGAGTGGTTTTATATCTGTATTTGCAGGATTCATCTCTAAATAAAATCTTTGTCGGGCTCTGATATCACAGTAATCCTGGTCTCTTAAAATGAGTTTGAGTATATTCCTTCCTCTTCAGTTTTTTTGGAAAAACTTCAGGAGATTGGTGATAACTCTTTAATGCTTGTTAGATTTTTTCAGTGACACTGTTTGGTCCCTCATTTTCTTTGTTGGAAGGTGGTTGATTCCTCATTCAGTCTCTTCCCTAATTATAGGCCTGTTCAAATTATTTCTCCTGATCAGCTGTGATATATGGTGTGTGTTCTAGAAATTTGTCCATTTTATCTATGCCACCTTTTATTGACACGTATAGTACTTTCAATACAGTTAATCATAGTGCTAATTTCTTTTATTCTTTGTTAACTCTATAGTCAGTTCTCTCTTGTTTCTGATTTTGATTGAGTCTTTTTTTTTTCAACTTAGTTAACCTGTCCAAAAGCTTATCAGCTTTTTTGTTTCTTTTTTCAGAAAACAATTTTGGTTGATTTTTTTCCCCTCTATTTCTATTTTACTTTTTTCTTTTTCAGGTTTTGTTTTTGTTTTTGATTGTATATTTGTGTGTGTGTGTGTGCGCGTGTGTGCGCGCGCGCGCAAAATAGGGGAGAAGACCACAGCAGGATAGAGAGATAGATGGAGAGAATCTGAAGCAGGCCGCATGCTTAATGCAAAGCCCAACACAAGGCTTGATCCCATGATCCTGGGATCATGACCTGAGCCAAAATCAAGGGCCCTCTATGCACTGAGCCACACAGGCGCCCATCTAGTTCCTTTTAAAATGTAAAGTTACATTGTTGCCTTCAAAGCTGTTTTTTAAAAACAGTTTTGAACATATAAATTTTCCTTTGGGCATGGATTCATTTTTGATCAGTTAGATAAAGAGTACTTTGGGTTTTTTCTGCATATTTTGTGGGTTTTCCTGATAGTCTTCTATTACTGATTTCTAATTCCATTCCATTGTGTTCTGAAAAGATGTTTTGTATGATTTTACTGTTATTTAAAGACTTGCTTCTGCAGAATGTATTCTTATAAAGAATATGTATTCTGCTCTTGTTTACAATGTTCTGTATGTCTGAAAGGTTTGGTTCTGTATTGTCATGTAAGACTGCTTTTTGCTTATTTTCTTCTCTTTAGTTGTTCTGTTATTGAAAATGCTGTATTGAAATCTCCAGGTAGTGCTGTAGAACTGTTGTCTCCAATGTCAGTAGTTGTTTCATTTATTTATGAACCCTGAAGTTCTATCTTCCTGGTTAATTGACTCTTTTATCAAGTTTTGTACAGTTGAGTTTGTAGACTTTTCTCTTTGGGTTACTATTTGCATCAAATATATTTTTCCATCTTTCTCCTTCTAAGCTATACATATCCTCAGATCTAAAGTAACTCTGTTAGAAGACAGTGTGTCATTGGATTCTGGTTTCCCATCCATTCTGCTGATCTATATGCCCAGATTGGAAGGTCTGTCTTTTTAAATTTTTTTATAATGTTTAGTTATTTTTGAGAGAGGGAGACACAGAATCCGAAGCAGGCTCCAGGTTCTGAGGTGTTAAGACAGAGCTGGACACAGGGCTCAAACTCACAGACCACGAGATCATGACCTGAGCTGAAGTTGGAGGCTTAACTAAAAAAAGTCTGTCTTTTTACATTCAGTGTTGTTACATTGATAAGGAAGGATGTGTTAGTACCATTTTGTTACTTGTTTTTCTTATATCTTATAGTTTTTGATATATCTTACAATTTTTGGTGTATCAGTTTCTTCCTTACTGACTTTCATTTATTAGGTTGATTTTTTTTTGGACTGACATGTTTTCATTCCTTTCTCATTCTGTTTTGGGTATAAGTGTTCACTCTAGTTACAATAGGGGTTAAGTGTAACATTCTAGGGTTAAAAGAGTTTGGTCTAATCTGATACCAACTTAAGTTAGTTGCATACAGAAACTATTCCTTTATAGCTCCACCACTTTGTTGTTTATGTTATTGATGTCATAAATTACTTCTTCGTAGGTTTATATCTTTATAATTTTTATTCATATTTTTCCTTTTAAAAATTTTGCAAGGGATTAAAAAAATGAAGTTATGTGCTAAAATCAGAATGAAACTCATTAAGTTGGTCCATTTATTTACTTTTTACATGCTTTTTATATGTTACCTTGAACATTGAGTCACTGTCAAGCATCCTTTCAACTTCATATTCTATTTAGCATTTCTGTTAGAGCAGGTCTAATGGTAATAGACTTTCTCAGCTTTTCTCTGAGAATGTCTTGATTTCTTCCTCATTTTTGAAGAAATGTTTTACCAAATAGAGTTCTCACTTGACAGTTTTTCTTTTAACAATATAAATAATATTCATCTAGCCTGTGTGTTTCTTGTGAGTAATCAACTGATTACATTACTGAGGATCTTCTGGGTGTGAAGAATCATTGCTTTATTGTTCTTTGTAAGATTCTTTCCATTTATTTGATTTTAGTTTGATTATAATCTGTCTTGGTGTGAGTCTCTTTGGGTTTATCCTTTTTACAGTGTATGGAGCTTATATATTTAGATTTGGGAAGTTTGGGCCATAATTTCTTCATAAGCTTTCTGCTCTTTTGTGATTCCCGTAGTGTCACTTTTCACAGTTGATGATGTTAAACGCCCTAGGCACTGTTCACTGTTTTTTTAGTGTGGTTTGGTTTGGTTTTCGTTTGTTTTTTGTTCTTTTATTCCTTAGACTTGCTCTGTCTTCAAGTTGTTACTTTATTCTGCCTGTTTGAGTCTGTTGTTGAACAGTTTAATGAATTTTAAGTTTTTATATTTTCATCTCCATAATATCCCTTTTGATTCCTTTTTATAATTTCTATCTCTTTTTGGTATTCTCATTTTGTTCATATACATATTCCTTGTTTCTTTTATTTTTGTGTGTCTTCTATAACATGTTAAGCACATTTAGGCAATTTTAAGGTTTTGTCAAGTAAGTTCAGTGTCTGCTTCTCCTTGGATGGTTTCTGGAAGTTTTATTTAAAAAGTCACCTGGTGCTCTTAGGCTTTGCAGAGTGATTACTTGGAAGGGAAGACTTTCATTAATGAGCCTTTTCTGGGCATGTGTCTTCACCTGCTTTTTCCCATTCTAGTTCCTCTTTGTACACAATGGCTTTTAAATGCCTTCATTCCCTAGAGTATCTCACTCTTGCTTGTGGGAGTTTTAGGAGTTCCCATTGTATTTCTCAATCAGTAATTTGCCTTGGGAGTCTTGTAACCTATTTATTCTTTGCCATTTTCATGAACTATGCCTGCTCCTTTCCATGGCTTTTCCCTAGCCTGAGTTCCAAACTGCTTTTTTTTTTTTCTGACCTGCAAAATCGGTGACACAGACTAGTGTCTCAGACAGCTCAGAAATAGATTATAATGGTACAGATTTAGTCATCTTCATCAGAAATAGATTATAATGGTACAGATTTAGTCATCTTCAGTTCATGTAAGGGAATTGAGGATAAGACTCTAAAATGTGCTGCTCTCGGCAGGTTAGGCATCGGTAAGTAAAAACAATGGAATTGCCTAACTATTTCAGTGAAAATAGTAAAACTGTTTTGTTTTCAGTGAAAACAGTAAAACTGTTTTGTTTTTTTTTTTAATGTGTATTTATTTTTGACAGAGAGAGAGAGAGAGAGAGAGAGAGAGCATGAGCAGGGGAGGGGCAGAGAGAGAGGGAGACACAGAATCTGAGACAGTCTCCAGGCTCTGAACTGACAGCACAGAGCCCAATGCGGGGCTCGAACTCACAGACTGTGAGATCATGACCTGAGCTGAAGTCGGATGCTCAACCGACTGAGCCTTGGTGACTGTTTTTGATTCAGTGCTTGTTTGGTTCTCATAAATTTTTGATGCTGGAAATAAAGTTATTTCACAATAAAACGGTTTTTGAGCTTCTTAATTTGACATCTTGTTTAAATCACTCCCCAGTTTAATCTTTTAAATGAAATGTAAAGGTCAGAAAATATTATAGTGATTTTATTCAGTAATTAAATAATTGTTTACTGGAGGTTTTAAAATTTTAGGCTCCTGTATCAAATTTAGCATTTGGTGTATACCAATGTATTCTTCTTATAACAGTTTCCTATTACTTAGCATTTCCTGTGTATCTTGAATAATTTTTTTGTTTTTACATGTAGAACTCATTTCTATCTCTAATCTGTTTTCTATTTTTGGTTTTGGTTTGTTTTTTCCTAAAAATTGGCTTTTTAGTCTTAAGGTAAGACTTAAAGATTTTGTGCATTTGTTTATACATTTGATTTTTATATTTACATAACCTTTAAGTTTATTTTATATTCTTACATATAAAAATTTTTTAGCTAGGTGCACAACCTTTGCCTGATTCCTGTTCATCAGATATTTGGGACATGAATAAATAACAACTGTGCCATTCTGTACTCTGTAGCTGCAACCTGTGCTGATTTTGACTCGGAAACAAAGAACAAAATACTATAGAAGAAATCTTACATCTCCCTAAATAGTAAATGACTATATGTTACAGATAGTTTTAATTCTTTTGAAAAATAATTTTGTGTGATTATTTTATTGAGCTAGTTCTAATTTATATGAAATACATATTTCAGGTATAACTTCTAAGATTTTTATTACAGGAAAAAATTAACTCCCAGCATTAACTGTGTTGCAGGGTTGGCTAGTGGATCTCATCAATAAATTTGGCACTTTAAATGGTTTCCAGATTTTGCATGATCGTTTTATTAATGGATCAGCATTAAGCGTTCAAATAATTGCAGCCCTTATTAAGTAAGTTATAGTTTAAATTTAATATTTAGGGGGTACCTGGGTGGCTTAGTCATTTTAGCGTTGAACTCTTGATCTCGGCTCTGGTCATGATCTTACAGTCGTGAGATGGAGCCCAAGTGGAGATCTGCGCTGACAGTGCAGAGCCTGCTTGGGATTTTCTGTCTCTTTCTCCCTCCTCCTCTTCCCCTCCCCATTTGTGCTTCCTGTCTCAAAATAAATAAGTAAACATTAACAATTTTTAAAAACAATAAACTTAATTTTGTTACCTTGAAAATCATGAAATGTTACTTTTCTAGTCTACTTTCTTACGTTAAATGCTAACGTGATGTTTAAAACTTTGGAAATTGAGTTTTGGTAAAATACAGATATTAACAGAAATTTTGTCTTTTTCTTTTTTTAGACCATTTGGACAATGCTATGAGTTTCTTAGTCAACATACAGTGAAGAAATACTTTATTCCAGTTATAGAAATAGTTCCACAGTTTTTAGAAAATTTAACTGACGAAGAACTGAAAAAAGAAGCAAAGAATGAAACAAAAAATGATGCCCTTTCCATGATTATTAAATCTCTGAAGAATTTAGCTTCAAGGATTCCAGGACAAGGAGAAACTGTAAAAAATTTAGAAATTTTCAGGTTGAAAATGATACTCAGGTAAGATACTTCCATCTTTAAATATTTTCCTGACTTTTTTTTTTTACACTTAATCAAAGTTTCTCTTGCAGATTGTTGCAGATTTCTTCTTTTAATGGAAAGATGAATGCACTGAATGAAATTAACAAAGTGATATCTAGTCTATCATATTATACTCATCGTCATGGAAATCCTGAAGAGGAAGAGTGGCTGACAGCTGAACGAATGGCAGTAAGCCCCTTTCATTCTTTTATGAATTAGAATCTGCTTAAGGAAAACTAGATTGGCACCAATTAGTGTTAGAAGCAATATAACAAAAATAATTCTGAAATTGGGAGATTGATGTATAACTATTCTAAAACTGTTCTTATAATGGTAATAGCAAACAATCTGTTACTTAGAAATTTATAGGTTAACTTATTGTGTCTTTGGTAAGTTTATCATTGTTGCAAATAGTTGCTCATGATGCAGTTATAATTCAGTGGGTTGGCTGAAATAACATACAGTTAAGGTGATCATCAGAGGGGTTAGGTAGATCTGGAATCTAGTGAATGAATTGGCATGGTAACTTGCCAGTTCAGTTTTGAAGTTCTAAAGTGGTGATTATAATTAAAGCAGTAAAATCTGAATTAATGTTTTATCATGATTTTTAAAACTTATTTTTTAAAATTGTTTACATCTATCATTTTAACAGTGAAACACAGTATACCAGAGGTATTTCTATATATTTTAGTGTTAAAATGAATAGTAGTAGGCCTTGTAAGTTACTTGCTTGGTAACATATTTTGAGTGTATATGTTTGCCAGTACTGGGAATATATCTGAAGAATGATCTCCACCTTAAAGGAGTCTTTGGTTTAATAGTGAAAATGATCAAAATGTGATAAAAGGTCTTTGAGGACTCTTTGTTATTGGCAAATGGTATGCAACCTAGACCCAGGTGTTCTGACATAGTGTTAGGAGTCAGGTGTCAACTATACGGTGTGTCTGCTCTGTGAAATGCCAGCATAATACTACTTAATTCACTAGTTGTGAATTATTACAAGTCCTTGAAAGGTACAGAATAGCAGAGTGTTAAGAAAGTTTTGAAGCACTTTGTCATCACCATGGCATTTCTAATGATTTTTCTCCCACCAAAAATATGACACTAATTATTCTTCACAGATAGTATAAGAAATGTGCTATGGTACATTTTAATGGGGCCATTCCTGAATGTGGAAAAAAAATTCAGTACAACTATGTTTTATAGTAATTTTCATTAAAAACAACAAGAAGCACATTACATTTGTGATTTTTGTAAGTTTTAAATTTAGTGTATATGTGAGCATTTGCGTGCAAATTTGGATTCTAATACTGTAATATTGAATAGTTTTGCACTAAAATATATAAACACATTACATTAGTATGTTATGATTTGTAAACATAAACACGATTTAGGCTTCTAATTAATGTTACAATAATGTTAATTCAGAATCTGAACTAGTTTTTTTTTCCCTCCAGATTTTGAGGTGTAATTGATATATATATCTATATAAATTTAAGTATACAGCATAACCAAGGATTGTGGACATTGACCCCCAGCACAGTTGGAAATCCTTATATAACTTGAAACACCAAAAGCTTACCTACTGAAAGCCATCTATTGACTAGAAGCCTTATTTATGACACAAGTCAATTGAGTATTTTATGTAAATAATACATATTCTTAAAATAAAGTTATCCAAAAAAAATTAAGAAAATCGTAAGGAGAAGAAAATATATTTATACTACAATAGTGTATTTATTTCAAAAATCTGTTTATAGGTGGACTCAACACATTTCAAACCTGTGTTGTCAATGATTAGTACAATAAATTTAGTTAACATGTATCATCTCATATAGGTTTTTTTTTTTATTTTTATCAAATTGAGACCTTTAGGATGTACTATCTGTATCACAGCAGCTTAACTATTGATGTCATGTTTCATGTTGTACATTATATTCCCATTACTTATTTACCTTACAACTGGAAGTTTTTACCTTTTGGCCCTAAGTTGCCCACTCTAATTTTTAGTTCTGCTTTGAAACAAATTTTTGTATTACATTTAGGAGTGGATACAGCAGAACAATATCTTATCCATAGTCCTGCGAGATAGTCTTCATCAGCCTCAGTATGTGGAAAAGCTAGAAAAGATTCTTCGTTTTGTGATTAAAGAAAAAGCTCTGACATTGCAGGATCTTGATAATATCTGGACAGCACAGGTAAGGAATTTAAGATGGTAGCTATTTTATGAGAAAGTGGGCTCCTGGGTGGCTCAGTTAAATGTCCAGCTCTCTGGGCTCAGGTCATGATCCCCCAAGTCATAATTTCATGAGTTTGAGCCCTGTGTTGGGCTCTGTGCTGGCGGTGCAGAGCCTGCTTAGGATTTTCTTTCTCTCCTCTCTCTCTCTCTCTCTCTCTCTCTCTCTCTCTCTCTCTCTCTCTCTCTCTCCCCCTCCCTGTACCCCCCCCCACTGATGCTGCTGTCTCTGTCTCTCTCTAAATAAATACCTTTAAAAATTAAAAAAAAAGAAGATATTAAAAGTTAAATAATCATTGGTAGTAATTATATATTGTGATGTGAATTTGTATTACTTGACTTTTTGGAGTTTAACTGTAGTTTTCCAGGGTGACTGGGTGACTCAGTTGCTTAAGCATCTGACTCTTGATTTCAACTCAGGTCATGATCTCATGGTTTGTGAGTTCAAGCTCTATGTCTTGCGAGATTCTCTGTCTCCCTCTCTTTTCTGCTGCTCACAGGCACTTTCTCTTTCTGTCAAAATAAGTAAATAAACTTAACAAAACAAAACCTCCCTCATCTTGATACCCTTTGTTAATGGTATAGATCATAAATTTTACAATTGTCTATATTATGTACTTACAAGAATAAATCTGATTTTCAAATCAATAGTAAATTTGTTTTTTCTTGCAAATTATGTGAGGAAAGATGTTACAGGAATATATTATTTATTTTTTGCATGAATAAACTGGGGAGTGTTATTAAGCTCTAGATTACAAAGTCCTGTCCAGTCTACCCTTTTTTAAAGAGAAACTAACAAAATACTGTCTTCCGTCATTGACCACTTCAGTCCTCGGTTTTGAGATGATTCGCTATTTTGCCATATTTCCTCTTCATTTTTTTTGAAAATACCTGTAATAAATTTTCATTTGAATTCTGGAAGTGCATTATCATTAATACCAAGAAATTGAGTATAAAATGAATGTAACTGGCCCCTCTTCAGCATTTAAAATATTACCATAACCTCGGGGCGCCTGGGTGGCTTAGTCGGTTGAGCAGCCAACTTCAACTCAGGTCATGATCCTGTCGTTCACAGGTTTGAGCCCCGGGTCAGGTCTGTGTGGACAACTCAGAGCCTGGAATCTGCTTCAGGTTCTGTGTTCCTGTCTGTCTCTCTCTGCCTCTCCCCTGCTCATGTTCTCTCTCTCTCTCTGTCTCTCAAAAATAAATAAAAACATATCTCAAAAAAAGGGTTTTTTTTCCCTCAAGTAAAAAAAAGAATTCTCCATAACCTCAGATGAACCATGTGGGAATATTTTATTAATGCAAGTAGACTCAGTAAAGCTACTTAGTTCACATCTTTGATTTTTTTTTTTTTTTTAAACGTTTATTTCTTTTTGGGACAGAGAGAGACAGAGCATGAACGGGGGAGGGGCAGAGAGAGAGGGAGACACAGAATCGGAAACAGGCTCCAGGCTCCAAGCCATCAGCCCAGAGCCTGATGCGGGACTCGAACTCACGGACCGCGAGATCGTGACCTGGCTGAAGTCGGACGCTTAACCGACTGCACCACCCAGGCGCCCCCCACATCTTTATTTAAACCTAACTCTACTGCTGATTCTTTATGTTTTACTTTTATGTATTTCATATTTGTTTTTCAACAGGCAGGGAAACATGAAGCTATTGTGAAGAATGTACATGATCTGCTGGCAAAATTGGCTTGGGATTTTTCTCCTGAACAACTTGATCATCTTTTTGATTGCTTTAAGGTAGTAATTCAAGTAGTAAAATAGTACCACTTCATTTTAAGTAAACTTGAATTAATTAGATATATTTGAGTTTACCCAACCAACATTACTTACTAACAAATTTCACCAAACAATCTTTCATGAAGAAAAATTCATCTTTGTTTCATATTCTGGTCAGAATTTAACAGTAGATTTTATTGTATTTCTGATTTCCATTACAGTATACTGCTCTTTTTTACTCAGTTTATTTGTTTCTTTAACTTTCTCTGACAACTTTTATTTTTGCTTTAAGTTAAATAAGGTGGAATTGCAGAGGACTGTTATAATAAATAGACATTTTTAACAAATGTGAACACTAAAATGATACACTAACTGCAAAGAGTTCTCTAGGATAACGTATAAAGACCTAGAAGTGAGATTCAGAAAGAACTCCCAAGAATCTCTATTACCTGTCTTCATTTATCTAATGGGGCACTTTTTTGTGTTCATTCTCTGTGGTTGGTAAAGTTGGTTGGAGAATTTGTAGATCAGAAAGAAAAAATTATATGTTATTATTTATAAATGAGTATTCAAGTAACCATAGGCATTAGAACCCCAGGATTTCTTGCTAAAAATAACTTGCATTGTTCCTGGCAACTTAGTTGCTACAACCAATGAGAAAAAGCAGTTTGACATTATCTGTTACTATGTGTATTCTTGTGTCCCATGACACAACTGTTGTATTTCTGTAGTGTATCCTGGAGAAATACACTATACATATACCAGGATACATGTTCAGAAATGCCTGCAGCAGGGTACCTAGGTGACTCCATTGGTGGAGCATGTGACTCTTAATCTCAGGATTGTGAGTTTCAGCCCTACATTGGGTGTAGAAAGTACTTAAATAAAACCTTTAAGAAGGTAAAAATAAAATAAAAGTTAAATTCTGAGATCACTTCTGAAATGGTGATATATCTATAAAAACCATAATGACAGAAATATGGAGGGGTATCAATTTTTCCTCTTTTTAATTCTAATATTCTCAAGATTCTATAACTATAATCATAATAAAAATTCCATCATCTTTTCATACTCCTTTAGCGTACCGGGTGTTTGCTGAATACCTGTTGTTCAGTTAAAGGCATTATATTTTAAGATGTAGTATGGTATAATTTATTGTGTCTTGGAAGACCTTTTACTAAACAGAGAAATGTCTTACTAAAACCACTGAAAGAAAGCATAAAGTGTAAGTGACTTAACAATTTTTTTAAAGGTTGTAACTAAATGATCCTGGCTTTCTCTAAATACTTAGTTGTATTTCCTTGTGTTATTGCTCAATTGGTGGTCTGTAAGTGTTTCGGTTCCTTTTAAGTCTTCATCTACCAGAGCATTTGTACTAATTTACATTCCTTACCAGCATTTTTTGTCAGAATTAATTTTTCACATCTCATGAGTTTGAAATTGTTTTTGTGTTAGTGTTCTTTTTAGTCTTTTATGAGATTGAATTTAAAAAAAAAAAAAACAGGTTTATGAACTATGTGTCTTCTTTTTGTGGTGACTGGTTACTCCTATCTTTTACCTGTTTATTTTCCCTATTTGATTTTTCCTCTTTTTTTACTCATTCCTAAGTTTTTTGTACATCTGATTGCTCAGTCATTGCCCATAGGGACTAAAAATAATTTCTTAGAGTTTTATTAGCACTTTGTTATCTTCCTGACTGTATAACTGGTTGATGTATTTTAATCCTCTTTGATTCTGCTCCCTTTATCTACTTTGTTTTTGTCACATACATTGTTATAATCATTTTCCTAAATCATGAGCAGTTTTTGTATTCCTTTCATCATTTTCAGAGGGAATTTTGTAGGGTAAAGAACAGTTTAGAAGGAAGCCTTCAATTTGTCTTCCTAGAAGTCCCATATTTGTCATTTTATCTTTTCCCCATATTTATCATTCTAAGTTGTATAATTCCATTAACAGTTATTCTTTTCTCTAATTATTGGATATTTAGGTGGCTAGCAGTTCTTACATTCTAGTAACCACTGAATACAAGAGAATACATAGCACTTCCCCTCAATGTTGTATTACTGAGCCTTATAGAACACTTTTATTTTTATTTTATAAACTAACTTTATTTTGGGAAAATAATAGTTTCACATGAATTTTAATAAATAATGCAGGTTTTTTTCATATATTTCTTCTGAAAACCTCTTCCAGAATGGTATTAGCCAAGATAGTGACATTGATACTTTATGATCTGTTTCCATCACCATATGGATTCCACATTAGTTCTTCCATGTCCACACTCTGTCCTGCCCCTGCTTTATCCTAACCCCTGGCAGCCACTAGCATGGTCTCTATTTCCACAGTTTTTTTCATTTTGAGGTTTTTAAATAAATGGAGTAATATGGTATGTAGCCATTAGAGATTTGGGGTGTTTTCCACTCAGCATAATTTTGTGCAGGCTCATACAGATTGTTATGTGAATCTATAGATTGTTTTCCTTATTGCTGAGTAGTATTCATGATACAACTTTAACTACTTATGGTTTATTTAACTATTCCCCCATAAATAAATGCATTTCTCATTTGGAGCTCTCACAAATAAAGCTGCTGTGAACATTGGCGTGAAGATTTTTTTGTACATGAACCTAATCTTTCACTGAAATTGCAGTTGCTGTGTTGCATAGTAGTTGCACATTTAGTTTATTTAGTTTTTTTACAAATGAGTTTTAGAAAGATACAATTTACAAACTGTGGATTCACACTAAGGAGTATGATTCGGTATATCTGAGTATGTTCACAAAATTATGCTACTACAACCACTAATGTCAGAATATTTTCATTATCACAGCAGAAAATTTCAGTTGTTATTCTGTCCATCTTCCAGCCTCTGCCCCTACTACTTCTGTTTTTATGGATTTTCCTATTGTGGACATTTATCTAAATATGTGGCCTGTTTTGACTTGATATATGAATAAGCATAAGAGTTAATTTCTGCCATATCATGTATTAGAGTTCATTCCTTTTTTTTTTGATAACTCCTGTTCAGCAGTGTGGATGTATTAATTTTGTTTATCAATCAATGAACTTTTGAGTTGTTTCCACTTTTTGTTTGGTGTGAATACTGCTACTCAAAACATCCACGTACAGGTTTTTGTTTGCATATCTGTTCCTTTGTATTACCAGATAATGTTTTGTTGTATCAATTCATTAGTTATGAATCGTTTGGGTATTTCACACTTTCTGCAAAGTAAATAATGCTGCTGAGAACAGTTTGGACATATATATTCAGGTCTCTTGGGTATATATTAGAAATTGAATTGCTAGGTCACATGGTAATTTAAAGTATAACATTTTGAGGACTGACAAGCTGTTTTCCAAAATAGCAATACCTTATATTCCCAACAGTGTATGAGGGTTGCTGTTTCTTCTTGTCCTTGTTAACTCTTGCTATTGTCTTCTAATTATTAGCCATCTTAGTGGAGTTCAAGTAATGAATGTCTCATTGTGGTTTTGGTTTGCATGTTCATAATGGCTAATAATGTTGAATATATTTGCTTAAAGACTGTTTGTATTTTATCCTTGAAATTTCTTTTCAAATTCTTGACTGTAGGTCTTAATTTTTGATTTATAGATTGTTTATACATTCCATATGCAAACCCAATATCAAATTATGTTTTGCAAATATTTTCTCTTTGATAGGTTACGTTTTTTTCTCATTCTTCATGGTATTTATAGCACAGTTCAAAAATTTTTTAATTCAGGTGGATTTGACATAATGTAAATAAAATAAACCAATTTAAAACGAAAATTAATGTGGTCAGTCTGTTAAGTGTCTGTCTGACTCTTGGTTTCACCTCAAGCTATGATCTCACGGTTTATTAGTTTGAGCCCCCACATTAGGGTCCATGCTGACAGTTTGGAGCCTTTTTGGGATTCTCTCTTTCCTTCCCTCTCTGCCGTTCCACCTCTTGCCCTCTCTGCCTCAGTCTCAAAGTAAATACACACACACACGTACATACATACATACGTACGTACGTACGTACGTACATACATAAAACTTAAAAACAAAATTTAAAACTAAAGTTAGTAATTTTTTAGTACATTCAGTGTTGTGCAACCACTACTTTTATGAAGTTCCAAAACACCTTCATCACTTCAGTTATTTCTCTTCTGAACCCTTCCTTGCTGCACCCTATAAATCAGCCTGCTTTCTGTCAAAGACGTGTCTATTCTGGCAAAAGTTTTTAACTTTGTAAAGTCCAGTTATGTATTTACTCATTTTATTGATCACTTATGCATTGTTTCCTATTTAGAAATCCTTGCCTAATTAACAATCTCAGAGGTTTTTATTTTTAATGTCTTCTTCCTACTATAAATGCATACTTACAAGTACAGTTTAGGTATAACCATATAAGTTCATATTTAGATCTACATTTCATTTTGAATTACTTTTTTGCAGTGTTGTGATGTAGAGTTCGAGTTCATTCTTTTTTATGATGTTTACTTGTCCCAGCAACATTTGTCTAAAAGACCACTCTTGGGGTGCCTGGTTGGCTCAGTCGGTTAAACATCTGACTTAAGCCTAGATCATCATCTCACGGTTCATGAGTTTGAGCCCCACATTGGGCTCTGGGCTGGACAGCTGAGAGCCTGGAGCCTGCCTTAGATTCTGTGTCTTTGTCTCTGTCTGCCTCTCCCCTGTTCATGCTCTGTCTCTCTGTCTCTCAAAATAAATAAATGTTAAAGAAAATTATAAAAAGACTATTCTTGGGATGCTCAGGTGGCTCAGTCGGTTAAGTTCCTAACTCTTGATTTTGACTCAGATCATGATCTTACCGTTTGGGGGAATCAAGGCCCACGTGGCCGGGGGGACGGGGTTAGGGGTGGCATGAGATTCTCTCCCTTTGTCTCTCTCTGCCCCTCCCCAGTACTTTCCTGTGCATGGTCTCTTGCTCTCTCTCTATCCCCCTCCCTCAAAAATTGCACACATTATTAATAATTAATTAGTTCTTTTTATTCAGCTGTCCTGACATCTTCTGGTCTGTTAATCTGTATGTGATTATGTCAATACTACTTTGCATTGATTACTATAACTTTTACAAATGATTTTCTAGTTAAGAAGTAGGAGTCCTTTGGGGAACCTGGGTGGCTCAGTCGGTTAAGCATCCAGCTTCGGCTCAGGTCATTATCTCATGGTTTGTGACTTCGAGCCCCACGTTGGGATATGTGCTGACAGCTCAGAGCCTGGAGCCTCTTCAGATTCTGTGTCTTTCTCTCTCTCTCTGCCCCTCCCCTGCTCATACTCTGTCTCTCCCTGTCTCTCAAAAATAAATAAACATTAAAAAAATCTTTTTTAATAAAAAATTTTTAAAAAGTATGAGTCCTTCGCTATTGCCTTTTAAGATTGCTTTGGATGTTTGAAGTCTTTTGACTCTGCTTACAAATTTTAGAATGTGGTTGTCAATATCTGCACAGAAGTGAGATTTTGATAAGAGATTGTGGGGTACTTGTAGATTATTTTATATTATATTATTATCCCAACAGTATTAGTCTTTCAGTGCTTGAATCTGAAATATCCTTCAATTTATTTAGAGATGTCGTTCCATTTATTTAGGTACCCTTTAACTTCAGCAGTGTTTTTTTTTTCTCCTTGTATTTATTGCATTTTTGGTAAATTTATACCAAAGTAGGGTGTGGTTTTTGATACTACTGTGAGTGTAACCGTTTTCTTTATTTGGGGGTTGTTCTTACCTAATATATAGTAAAACATACCTAATATATCTAACAATTTATTAATATTCATTTTGTATCCTAAAACTATTATATTTGTTACTTGTATGTATATTTTTTTAATGGTATCCCATGTACAAGATCATATGATTTGCAGATAAAGATAGTTTTACTTCTTGGGGCGCCTGGGTGGCGCAGTTGGTTAAGCGTCCGACTTCAGCCAGGTCACGATCTCGCGGTCCGTGAGTTCGAGCCCCGCGTCGGGCTCTGGGCTGATGGCTCGGAGCCTGGAGCCTGTTTCCGATTCTGTGTCTCTCTCTCTCTCTGCCCCTCCCCCGTTCATGCTCTGTCTCTCTCTGTCCCAAAAATAAATTAAAAATTTGAAAAAAAAAAAAATTAAAAAAAAAAAAAGATAGTTTTACTTCTTAATGTCATTACCCTTTTTTTTTCCAGTTCGCCTTAATGGCTCTGACTAAAACTTACAGCAAACTATTGAAGGATATGTTCATAGTGGATATTATCAGTCTTGAGTGGAAAACTTTGTCAGTTGTTGGGTTTTTGTAGATGCCCTTTATTGGATTTAAGAAATTCCCTCCTTTTCCATATTTATTGAGTATTTTAGTTAAGAAAGGGTGTTGGACTTTGTCAGTTGCATTCACTGGGTCTATTCAGTGTTACAGACTTTTTGTTCTCTGTTGCATTGATTGATATTTCTATGTTCAGATAGTCTTCCACTTTAGGAATAAGTTCCACTTATTGTGATGTATAATTACTTTATATATAATTCTTTAATTTGTACAAATTCTTTATGTATTGCTGGATTTATTTGTATTTTGTTGAAAGTATTTTTAGGCTTTTAAGAAGCTGCCAAACTTTTTCGAGTGACTGTAATATTTCACGTTCCCATCCACAGTTATGAATAATTCCTTCTTTTCATATCCTTCCCAGATTTTGGTGTATTTATTTATTTATTTTTAATTCTAAAGGTGTGCAGTGAACTTTCTTCATGGTTTCAGTTTATATTTGGGTTAATTGTTATGTTACACATCTTTCATGTGCATATTTGCCATGATACAGTGAAATGCCTGTTCATGCCTTTTGCTTATTTTCTAAGGGAGTTGTCTATTTTTTAATTATTCAACTTATAGAGTTCTTTATGTATTCCAGTTACTAGTTGTTTGTTAGATATGTGGTTCTGGTCTTTAGGTTGTGTTTGCATTCTGTTAATAGGACCTTTGGCCAACGAAGTTCTTAATTTTGATGAGTCTAGTTTATTTATTTCCTGTATGTGTCACTGTTTCGGTGTCAAAACTAAGAACTTGTTGCCTGTCTGTAGACCCCCAAAGAATTTTTCCTACATTCTTTTTTTGGTAAGTTTTATAACTTTGCAGTTAAGTATGATCCATTTTGAGCTAGCTTTGTTTGATGTAAGACGTAGATTCCAGGGGTTTTTTACTTTTTGTTTTTGTCAGTGTGTATGCCCAGTTCTAGTACTTTTTAGTGAAAGGCAGTCTTTTCATCTTGCCCATTTTAGATTACTTTTGCACCTTTGTCAAATATCATTTAGACATGCTTGTTTCTTTAAGTAATCTCAACACCCAGTGTGATTATCAGTTATTCTGTAATGGGAGAATATTCAATCTTCTCAAACACAGAACTGTTTTAGTAATTGAACTCAAACCATGAGATCAAGAGTTGCAGGCTCTAGTAACTGAGCCAGCCAGGTTCCCCAGTTTGATGTATTTGTACAAATCTATTTCCGGGTTCTCAGTTTTGTTCCATTTGTCTCTTCCTTTGCCAGTTCTACCCAGTTCTGTACAATAATTGAATAGATGTAGCTATGGCAGACATCCTTGTTTTAGGGACAAAAATGTATCAATGTTTCACTGTTAAGAATAACGTTAGCTGTATATTTTATATAGCTGCCCTTTTATCAGGATTGAAAGTTTCCCTCCATTCCTGTTTTTCTAATTATTTTTATGAATGGAAGTTGAATTCTTCAGTTGTTTTATATGACATTGATGTTACTGTACCATTTCTGTTCCTTACTCGTTAATGTGATATGTTATGTAAATAATTTTCAATTGAATCAGCATGACATCCTAGGATAAACTGTACTCGGTTATCTATTTTTTTAGTATTTTCCTGAATTTCATTTACTAATATTATGTTCAGTACTCTATATGTATTCATGAGGGATATATAGTCTGTAGTTTTCTTTATTCTTTGTATTTTCAGAGTGTTTCTTGTTTCATAAAGTAAATTTTGTGTGTTCTCCTTTTTTCTGGAAGAAATACACTATTATTTCTTTAAATGTTAGGATTATCCAGTGAAATGCATCTGAATCTGGCAGTTTCTGTCTGGGAGTTTTTAAATCATTAATTAAATTTTATACTAATTATGTTTTATTCATGTTGTCTATATTGGCTGAGTTGTAATTTGTGTTTTACATGATATGGTTCATTTCATGTAATTGCTCAAAGTTATGTGTGTAAAATTGGTTTCGGTATTTTCTATTATCCTTTATGACTATAGTGAAGTCTCTGTTTTGTTCTTCATCTTAGTAATTTGCACATTCATATTTTTCCTTTTTGGCTGTACTAGAAATTTGTCAGATTACTGATCTTTCAAAAGAACCAATTCTTCATTTGATTAATTCTCTGTTTTTTTTCCTGTTTTCAGTTCTATTAGGTTTTCTTTCTTTGTTTCTTTCCTTCTTTCCTTTCTTCTCTATTTCCTTCCTACTTCTTGTCTCAGGCTTTATTTTGCTCTTCTTCTGGTTTCTTAAAATAGTTTTCGAGGTACCTGGGTGGTTCAGTCATTTGAGCATCCAGCTTTGGCTCAAGTCATGCTCTCATGGTCTATTAGTTTGAGTCCCCAATCTCACTCTTGTTGGCAGCTCACAGCCTGGAGCCTGTTTCAAATTCTGTGTCTCCCACTTTGCCTCTCCCTCTGCTGTTGAGCTTTTTTTTTCTCTCAACAAAATAAATAAATATTAAAAAAAATTTTTTTTAATATTTTTAAAAAATACTTTGAATTAGTCATTTGAGCTTTCCCTGTTTTCTGATTGTGCATTTAGTGCTATGCATTTCCCTCTTGACACTTATTGTTATATATACTTACGTAAACTTTGGAACATGTGGTTTTATTTACATTTAGTTGATTGTATTTTTAATCTCTTTAGGGTCTCTTTGACAACATAAAACTATGTTGTTTAGTTTCCAAGTACTAGTAAATTTTCTGTCATCTTTTGTTACTGGGTTATAGTTAGGCTTGTTTCTATTGTGGTTGGAAAAATACTCAGTTTGATTTCCATCCCATCACTTTGCTGATGTTTGTCTTATGGGCCAGAAAATGGTCTATCCTGGTGTGTGTGTGTGTGTGTGTGTGTGTATATATATATCTATGTATGTGTATGTATTTTTTATTGTTTTTTATTTAATTCAAGTACAGTTAACATTCATTGTTGTATTGGTTTCAGATGTACAGTATAGTGATTCATCTCTTGCACACAATACCCAGTGATCATCACAAGTGTACTCGTTAATCCCTTTCACCTATTTTCTCCTTTCCTCCACCCATCTCCCCTCTGTTGACCATCCTTTTGTTCTCTAGAATCTATTTCTTAGTTTGTCCCTACCCCCCTCCTTTTTTTTTCCTTTGCTCATTTGTTTCTTAAATTCCATATATGAGTGAAATCATATGACACTGTCTTTCTCAGATTTTGCTTAACGTTCTATTTTCTAGCTTCATCTATGTTGTTGCAAATGGTAAAATTTCATGTTTATGGCTGAGTAATACTCCATTGTGCATTTATTATCTTGGGATTTTTCTGTGGGTATTTTGAAAAGAGGGTGTATTCTGCTGCTGATGGCGAATGGTACTATAAATGTCAGTTAAATCCTGTTGATGGTTTTTGTTGATTTCAGAATTTTTCTGATTTGTCTCTGGTTCTATCAGTTGTTTAAAGATGGATGTTGTGGAACACCTGGGTGGCTCAGTTGGTTGAGCATCCAAGTTGGGCTCACCTCACAATGTCACAGTTTAGGGTCTCGACCTGTGCTGACAGCTCAGAGCCTGGAGCCTGCTTCGGATTCTGTGTCTCCCTCTCTCTGTCCTTCCCCCTGCTCACACTTTGTCTCTCCCTCTCAAAAATAAAAAAAATAAATAAAAACATTAAAAAAATTTTTGTTAAATAAAGATGGATGTTGATGTCTGCGTATGTTACGGATTTTCCTATTTCACCTTTGAATTCTGTCAGATTTTGCTTTACAGTTTTTTAGTGTACACATACTTGATCATATGCATTTAGGATTGCTGTGTTTTATTGGTGGACTGACAGTCAATAAATGTTTCATACATTCTGAAATCTGTTTTAGCTATTACTACTATGGCCTGTCTTTCTCATCTTTAGTATTTGTATATCTTTTTGCTTTCACCCTGCCTACTTTATATCTTAATATATAATTTCCATAAGCTCTGCATTATAACTGGGGTAGCTAAACCATTTATACTTAATGTGATTTTTGAAACATTAAGGTTTAAGTTTGCTCTTTTATTTATCATATTGTTTGTTCTCTTCTGGTTTTCATTTTTTTCTTAATTTGAGTAGGTTTCCACTGAAACTTGGATGTTTTATTATGTTATGTTTAAGTCTTGGGATTATTTAAATCTTCTGGTTTAGGGGCACCTGGCTCTCTCAGTCAATAGAGCATGAGATTCTTGTTAATGGGATTATAAATTGGAACCCCATGTAGAGATTTCTTAAAAAACAAACTGTTTTACAGAGTAAAAGACAAAAGGGTACCTGGGTGGCTCAGTTGGTTAACAGTTGAACTTTGGCACAGGTCATAATCTCACAGTTCATGAGATCAAGCCCTGGATTGGGCCTCGTGCTAACAGCACAGAGCCTACTTGGGACTTGCTTTTGCTTTGCCGCTCCGCTGTTCACACTCTTTCTCAAAATAAATAAATCTTCTGTTTTAGCCGGTTTTGCCTGGTACGCTTCTCATGGAATGAAACAATGCTCCTTTTTTATTGCCTGCTCCAAATGGAACCATAGTTTCTGCTTTAAGCCTTTCTGTCTCCCAAACTGGGGCATTATTGACTGTTGGGTAGGAAAGAAGTTCTGACACTTCATGTTTTTCATTCTGACCCCTGGGGATGGGGGCTTTATTACTGATTGGCATAGTAAAGTTCTGATTTTCTATCAGTCATCCTCTAGCACCACTTAAGTAGTGGCTGCTTTAAAAAGAAAAAAAAAAGCAGTGGCTCCTCACTACACTTGGCAGGTGATTGAAATCCCAACTCCCTACTTGATCTTCTTTTTGTATCACCTCAGTTAGGTATTGGGATGCTTTATTACAGCTTACGGAAGTGCAGGCTTCCCACTCAATTATTTGGTTTGGGTTCATATAAGCCATAATTTATTCTACACAGTTGTTTATGCTTTTGTTTGGAATAGGTCAGTTGTTACAAGTTTTTGTCTTGCTAGCTTGTCCTTTTCCTGGTTCTTTGACTACTTAGTTGGCCTTTTGAGGTGCTTTCTTTGTGCCTGTTAGTGCTTCCAGATTGCTGGATCCTCAACTTCAAGTGTGGGATATATAAAATTTTAAAACAGAATCTAGGGAATTTTGAAGTCCCTAGCAGTTCTGCTTTCCTCTCTCTTCTATTTTTAGTTTTCATCTGTTTATGTATAACATCCAGAGTTTACTTACTCTGTATTGGGAGAATAAATATCAATCTTCTCAAACACAGAACGAGTTTACTTTTGGGTTTTTTTAATGAGCATTTTATTTCCTTCTAAGTTTAAAATTGCAGATTTAAAAGATTTGTAGCCAACAATTTAGAATTTGTCAAAACTTTTTCTGTGCCCTTTTGCTTTTTGTTTTAAAAATGTTCAAAATACATTAGTTGATGGTCTGCTCTCTTCATTTATAATGTTTTTCCCCCATTTTTTATTGTGGTAAAATACACATGGCATAAAATTTAGCCTCTTAACCTTTTTTTTTTTTAGAGAGTGCATGTGTGCCCCAAATCATAGCATGGGAGGGGCAGAGGGAAAGAGAGAATCTTAAGCAGGCTTCACACTGAACACAGAGCCTGACATGGGGCCCAGTCTCACAACCTGACCTGAGCCAAGAGTTGGATGCTTAACCAACTAAGCCACCCCAGGTGCCCCTACCATCTTAAACCATTTTTAAGTGTGTGGTTCGTTGATATTAAATATGTTAATGATGTTGTGCAGCCATTACAGCAGTCATCTCTGTAGCTCTTTTCTTCTTACAAAAGTCATGTTCTATACCCATTAAACAATGTTGCTCATTGCCAGTCTTACAGGCCCCTGGCAGCCACCATTCTACTTTCCATCTATATGATTTTGGTTGCTCTGTTATCTCATATAAGTGAAATCATACAGTATTATCTTTTAGTGACTGGCATTTCACTGCTATTCTGTTCTCACCTTTCATCCATATTATAACATGTTTCAGAATTTCCTTTCTTTTTAATTGAGTAATATTTTACTGTAAGGATAGGCCACATTTTGTTTCTCCAGTTTTTCATTGATAGACATTTGGGTTGCTTCCATATTTTAGCTATTGTGAATAAAAATGCTGCCTTGAACATGAGTGTACAGATAGCTCTTTGAGACTGTTGTAGCTTGCTTTGGGTATATATACTTACATATACCTACAAATAGAATTGCTGGATGATGTAGTAATGTTATGTTTATTTTTTTGAGGAGCTGCTGTACTGTTGTCCATAGTGGCTGTACCAGTTTTTCCCTTAAGGAAACAGTGCACAAGTTTCCCATAAACAGTGCACAAGTTTAAATTTTTCCACATATTCACCAAACACTTAATATTTTCTGTGTGTTTCATAATAGCCATGCTAAAGAATGGGAGTTAACTGTTTCGTTGTAATTTTGGTTTGCATTTCCCTAATAATCAATGATGTTGAGCATCTTTCCATGTGCTGTTGGATAATTTGTGTATCTTTAAAAAAATGTCTGTTTAGGGGTACCTGGATAGCTCTGTCTGTTGAGCCTTTGATTTCAGCTCAGGTAGGATCTCAAGAGTCCAGGTTTTCAGCTCTGCTCAAGATCTCAGAGTCCAGGTCGGAACCTGCTAATTTCTTGCTGTACCTCTCTCTGTCCCTCTACCCTACTTGAATGCGCACATACACTCCCTCTGACTCCCTCTCAAAAAGAAAGGGAGGGAGGGAAGAAGGAAAGGAAAAACATCTATTTAAGTCATTTGCCGATTTTTAAATTAAGTTTGTTTCATTTTTGAATTTCCGGATTTCTTAGTATATTTTGTAACTGATTTTAAAGTCAGTAGAGTTATTTGTAAACATTTTTTCCCTTGAGTTTAGATTATTCTATCCCATGAATAGAGACATGGTTTGTTTTCTCAAATGAGACATGGTTTATTAAGTACTGTGTTAAGCCAAGCTGTTCGTTTATATATCTGGCTGTGATGAATTGAATCTAGTTTATTGAAAGCCATGAAATTAAAACAGTGATGACTTAATATAAATGTATAAATTGTGATGTTTACAGAATTTAAATTTTCTTTTAGGCAAGTTGGACAAATGCAAGTAAAAAGCAGCGTGAAAAGCTACTGGAGCTGATTCGTCGTCTTGCAGAAGATGATAAAGATGGTGTGATGGCCCACAAAGTTTTGAACCTTCTTTGGAATCTGGCCCATCGTGATGATGTGCCTGTAGACATCATGGACTTAGCCCTCAGTGCCCACATAAAAATACTAGATTATAGTTGTTCCCAGGTATGAGAGTGCTTCCTTAACTCATTTTTTCTTACATTTTGTCCTTCACTATTAGGATGACTTAGGTGTAGGGTAATTCCATTATTTTTGTTTTTAAAGTAATCTTGAAAAGTTGGCATTTCTTTGTTTTTTCCCACATTTTTCATATCATTTACTAAGCATTTTTACTTCACAAAAAAAGATTTGCCTAGGTAAAACAAGGCATTACAGTAGTACTGTAGTTGAGTATATGAAGATAAAATGGAATCATAAAGTATCATAAGCTAGAAAGGATACTTAGATTGTTTTGCTTAATAGAAGTTAATAAAACTAACAGAATTTCCTAAATAGACCTTTGTTTACAAGTAAATCACAACATCTTCCCTGTATTTAAATTCTGTTTATGTTTACTGATTAGGAGTATATATTTTTATATGAATATTATTTATATTCTTAAACGTATTTCCAGATTTTTATCAGTGCCTTCCCATACTTCTACTAGGTTGGTTAAGGATTTAAAAAAAAAAAAGGGGGGGCGCCTGGGTGGCGCAGTCGGTTAAGCGTCCGACTTCAGCCAGGTCACGATCTCGCGGTCCGTGGGTTCGAGCCCCGCGTCGGGGTCTGGGCTGATGGCTCAGAGCCTGGAGCCTGTTTCCGATTCTGTGTCTCCCTCTCTCTCTCTGCCCCTCCCCCGTTCATGCTCTGTCTCTCTCTGTCCCAAAAATAAATAAACGTTGAAAAAAAAAATTAAAAAAAAAAAAGGACTGGGCAGGGTTATTAGTTTGACTTTTAGGTTTTGGAAAGTATGTAGTTGTGAAGGCTTAGAAGTATTAGCTGTACTGATTACCTGAATCAAAAAAGTACCATCATACATACATTGAGAGAGAGCCCAGTGAATAAATTCAGAGGAGAGTAGCTTCACCTGGGTTAAACAAATGATGATGAACCAGTTAGTTGCAAATGTCCATATAAAACTGATTTTTAGTTCTGAAGAAGACACAGATTAAAATTTGTCCAACTATTGTCCTTTACAAGTAGATTAAAAACATTGAGGTTTTTTTTTTTTTAATTGTAGTTGCAGTAATACATTGGATCTGTAGTAATCTGTAGAAGTAATCTGTAGAAGTTTCAGATTTATCAAAGGGGAGGGAAAAACCTAGTTCAGTTATTTGATTAAATGACAGTGTTATATTGTACTTGATCCTCACAAAGGAATAATTAGTTATTCTTTGCCCTGTCAACCGAAAGCATTTTTTGAGTCCTGACATTTTTAGTATTCACGTATCCACTTTGTTTCCATTTATTTATTTTCAGAGAGAGAGCATTGCATGAATGGGGGTCGGGGGTAGAGAGGGTGGTGGATGGGAATCCCAAATAGGCTCCACGCTGTCACTGCAGGGCCCAACACACGGTTCAATCCCACAAACCATGAGATGGTACATGACCTGACTCAAAGGCAAGAGTTGTACACTTGACCAACTGAGCCACTCAGACACCCCTCACGTATAAATATTTTTAAAGCCTTGAAAACGTGCATAGAACTCAGCCCAGGAATATCACATGTAGAAATATTTTCCTAAGGAATAATAATGAAAGCATGATATTTACAAACTAGGCTTACCTTATTGTTTAAATAATTCAAAGTGGAACCACTTAAATTCACAAATACACTTTACAGCATGTCATGCAGTCAGAAAAACTTTTAAGATGTCACAGAAATGGAGAATAATTAAAAGGTTTTCTGCTTTGTAATTGTCAAAATAATTTGAAGATAGAATTATATTGAATACTTGTCATGTAACCATTAATTTCTTGTATGTGTATTTAAGGATCGAGACACACAGAAGATCCAGTGGATAGATCGCTTTATAGAAGAACTTCGTACAAATGACAAGTGGGTAATTCCTGCATTGAAACAAATAAGAGAAATTTGTAGTTTATTTGGTGAAGCACCTCAAAATTTGAGGTAAGATTTTTAATACAGAAAAGTATCTAATTTTCACGTACATACTATGGTGAAGACAGCATACAAATAAAAGTAAATGTTAAAGAAAACTAGAGTGAGAAAACAAGAGGAGGGTTTGGAACAAAATGAGTAACCTTGATTTTATTCATTTCCTATATGCTTTATGACACAGAATTTAAGTTAATTTGTGCAGTGTCATATTGCATTTAAGTATCAGTCAAGATGTTGCTTTCGTGTCATAGTTCAGAATTGTCTGAGACTTCTAGCAGATCTACCACACATTTTGGCATGGGTTGTATTTATCTCACTCTTCAATCTGTCTTACCATTTTTATGGGTTTTAAGATAAGAATAAGTGATTTAAATTATGAAAGATAACAAGGTTGTGTTTAAGGACATTTTTTACTCTTAATTTGTCTTAGCTAGAATTTTCTTAAACAGCTAATTTTATTTGTTTGGTCTTGATGCTAAGTTGTGGTTATGGGAATAATTTACCTTTTATTTTCTTGTAATGTATTTGGAAATAATGACATACAGAGAAAATAAAACATGGAAAAAAGGCTTAGGTAAACAGTGTTTACAACACATTGGGATTTCTGAAGTGAGCTCTAGTTTTGTCTATCAGTAATCAGGGATAACTGTTTAGAAGTAGTTTTCTTATAAGATAGATACATGATTGCCAAGATGTTTTTTACAGCTCTAGATTGATATAATTGTGTATACCAACAAGATTCCTCTTCAAACTGAATTGCATAATGCCACTTTTTGCTTTTATTTTTCAAGTTGTTTTTTTTTTCTAAATCTGGGAAAATTAACATGAAATTAGGAAAGTCCCTGGTGAAAAATACTAGGGTAATTCCTGAAATAATCTAATCTATTGATAATATTTATTTACATTTATTTACAAAGGGCATGTTTTGCTTTGTTTGATTCACTATACTTGTCTTTTATCAAACATAACCATTTTCTGATTGCTTATTTATGCATGCAGTATTACACATAGTTTTCAAGAGCAGGTGATTTAATCACC
The DNA here is from genome assembly GCF_007474595.2 of Lynx canadensis. Taxonomy (NCBI): domain Eukaryota; kingdom Metazoa; phylum Chordata; class Mammalia; order Carnivora; family Felidae; genus Lynx; species Lynx canadensis. The sequence continues at coordinate 389,246 of NC_050200.1, read as the reverse complement.
ACTGGATTAACACTGATGTGAGGATTGGGTGGTTTCACTGAAGATGGCAAAATAGAAAGGGAACTAGGGATCCTTCTGGTTATGTTCATGGACCTAATTGGCTGTGAATTGAGTGTTCCAGAATGAACTTTTAATGGCTAATATACTTGCCCATGTAACCAGTTGTGTTTTGATACTTCTGTACAATTAATCTGGGTAAAGTTGAAGAACATTAATAGATGATTTTTCATGTAAGGTATGAATATTAGAATAAATATGTTTTGAGGTATTGGTTTTTTCTCTTTAAAATGCTTGATATTTGCTGTTCACCAGAGGATATTGAGCCAAATTTTATTATGAATATAAAACTTTTTAAATTTCTGAATTAGCAGCTAGAATTTAATCTGTGTAAACTGTTAGTTACAACAGTGTTCATTTGCCTAATTATACTGTAATTACTAATTACAGTAATTAGTAATACTAATTAATTACTTCTTGTTTTAGTCAAACTCAGCGAAGTCCCCATGTATTTTATCGTCATGATTTAATCAACCAGCTTCAGCACAATCATGCCTTAGTTACTTTGGTAGCAGAAAACCTTGCAACTTACATGAATAACATTCGACTATATGCTAGAGGTATGTATTCTAAACTAAAATTAACTAAAATCAGTGTAGGCTTCCCTTTCCTGGTTTTTATTTTGTCCTCTAATGTTAATTACCTAAAAAATGAAAACATACTTGTTTTTACAAGGACCAGAAAGTGCAAGTGAATTTGTGTATAAATTACATACTTATAAATGCACTCAGACTTCCAAATCTTATACACACTAAATTTTTTAAGTCAGTTTTTCAAGGCCCATTGCTAAGTGCTTATGTTCCTGGTCATCCTTTTTAAGTTGGTTTCATTTTTTTCCATATCTGGGAGCTCTATCTCCTTTTACCCTACATTGGTTACTACACTTTTAGATATATACCCAACTCATTTTAAAATTTTACATTCCTCATGCTGCCACTTATGTTGCCTTTTCAAGAAAACTTGATTAATAATTCCTCTGTTAATTTTGCCCATGTCTGTTTTGGAATAACACATTACACTTGTTTTTAATGACCCTGAATTAATATTTTTAATTTGTTGAAAATAATGATCAGCACTTTACTGAATGAGTTCACATTGGCACAGAATTTGAAACTATTTAAGTATATTACAATAAATTTTTCTGTGTTCCAACAGAAAACTTTTGATATTTACTATACGAGAGGCTTGGCTCACTCCTTGATACTTTAAAGATCAATTCCTTGTTACTTGTCCTTTAAGAGTTTTATTAAAATCTGTGTGTGCTGGAACACAAAGCATTCTTTTTATTTTTTATTTTTTTAATGTTTATTTACCTTAGAGAGAGAGAGAGAGACAGAGCATGGGGGGGGGGGGGGAGGGACAGAGAGAGAGGGAGACACATAATCTGAAAACGGCTCCAGGCTCTGAGCTGTCAGCACAGAGCCCGACACGGGGATCAAACCCACAAACCGCGAGGTTGTGACCTGAGCTAAGTCTGATGCTTTACCAGCTGAGCCACTCAGGGGTCCCTCAAAGCATTCTTTATATGTCTATAACTCCTTTGTATTACACCAAATTCATACACCAACAAAATCCTGGCTGCCTAGTAGGCCCAATTGTATATTTGAGAATAGAGAAGAAAAAAAAATTTGTGCAGTTTAAAACAGGAATGAGCATAATATGGAACTGAAAAATACTCTGTTGACATGCTACATCAGGATGTGTGAAATTGAGTTATATATATGTTTAACATGTGGATATTTGTAATACTCATTATCTGACTGGAATAGTATGCTCTTTGATTGTGTTTGTGTCTTAGATGGTTGCAGTTTGGTGTGGTTGAGTAATAAGGTTTGTAAAAATCCCAAAGTTTTTGTTAATTTATACTTCCCCATACAAAAATTAAAGAAATTTTGTATATGGTTCTTTTGAGATTTTTATGATACTAAATATTGTATCTATATCATTGACATACCTCACTTTCATGATCTCAAGTGTCAGCATTTTTCATAATCTTTTTATAAATTTATATTGCTTTCTTGCAAGATTAGAAAGAAGAGTACATAGCCTTTAGAGTTAACTGTCTATATTAAAAGCCTAGTTCCAGCACTTGATTAAGCCTTCTATAGTTAAGATTTACCAAATCTGTAAAATAAAGATAGCAGGAGTATATGTCTGCTTCTTAAATGATTAGATAGTTGAACATTAAATTATTTGTATGATATAGAACTGACCAACACAAAATGTAGTGATTGCATCTCTGTAAGAAGCATGTTTCGTATGCCTTCTCAAGGATGTGACAAAATATGCTACCAGATGATGTAAGATTCCAACAGTTCACTGATTCCTTCTGTTTCATTTCATTGGTATTATGCATTTGCCCACACTTTATTGCATAGTACACTTCAGTTTAGTTCATTAGAATGGGACCCTTTGCACTGATATGCACTTAATGAAAGTTTTAAGTGTCATTTTCTTTAATTTCTGGATGGGATTTATAACAACTTATTCTGGTTATAGGACACATTGCAATTCATTTAGGTCTTTGTTTTCTAAGTACTGACATTGCATTACCTTTTCCTATTCTCTTTGGTTTCATTTTGTCACCTGATTTTTTTCAGGACTACTTGCTAACATAAAAAGTTCTCTTTACAAGTGTCATTCAATAAAAGTGCTATGGCAGAATGCATATCCTGATTCAGTTCACTTGTTAGTTCTACACATGGGTCATAAAGAACTGTTAGATATTTGTGGGTTATTGTAATTTAAAAAGTACTCTTACCTAATACACATTTTATTAAGCTAATCATTCTTTGGAGAAGAGTCATTTTAGGTAGGCCTACAGCAGGAAAGTAAGTACAGGATGAGACTTTGGAACATTATTGTGTCAAAGTGTTTGTAAAGTGTTTTTAAAGAATCAATAGCATGTGAAAAAGATAAGTCATCTCTTACTAGGTAAATTTGTAATACTTGGAGCATTAAAATGATATTCTGGATCACAACATTTTCAGTGTGTTAGTGCTTGAGTTCACAATGATATTAATAAATGAAGGAGAATGTCAACTAAAAATGTAGGAAAAAATAGTAGATGATAAAAACTAGCGAGTGAAATTTAGATGAGGACCACAATAATGACATAGTATCGGAGAATCATTCCACAAATTATTAATACAAAGGAAAGTAACCCTTCAGTGGAAAAACTTGGTAGAAACACCTTAACCAAGTAATCTAAGTAAACATTATTAATATCGGGACAAATTGACATGGTATCGGATAACAGTATTTGTCAAACATACAGCTTTACTTTTGTGTTATTTCTTAATTAAAAATGGATAACCTGAATGTTACTAGAGGAAACATGAACCCAGATTAGGTGTCATTAGACCAGTAGCTTTTTATTCTTTAAAATGATCAAGGTAAGAAACACAAAAAAGAACTAAAGAAACTGTAGCCTTAAGGAAACAACTTTACATGGTGTATGAATCCAAACTTGATTCTGAACTCGGAAAAACGGAGATCATTCTGGGGGTAGGATATTAATGTGATGAAATTTAAATGTAGGCTGTGGGTCAGATGATACTCTTTTATTAATCTAAAAATCAGATGAGTATATTGTCATTTATGCTTTTTTTTTTTTTATGTTTCTTTTTTTTTTCTTTTTAATTTTTTTTTCAAGTTTATTTATTTTTGGGACAGAGAGAGACAGAGCATGAACGGGGGAGGGGCAGAGAGAGAGGGAGACACAGAATCGGAAACAGGCTCCAGGCTCCGAGCCATCAGCCCAGAGCCCGACGCGGGGCTCGAACTCACGGACCGCGAGATCGTGACCTGGCTGAAGTCGGACGCTTAACCGACTGCGCCACCCAGGCGCCCCTATGTTTCTTTGTTTTTGAGAAGAGGGAGACAGAGCATGAGCAGCGGAGGGGCAGAGAGTGAGGGAGACACAGAATCCAAAGCAGGCTTCAGGCTCTCAGCTATCAGCAGAGCCCAATATGGGCCTTGAACCCAATATGGGCCTTGACCTCTTCAAGGTCATGAGATCATGACCTGAGCCCAAGTCAGACTCTTAACCGACCTAAGACACCCAGGTGCTAAGGACTAAAGGGACTTCTGTACAATTTACCTTCAGATGGTTAATAAAACTGATACAACATGTATAAATGGAAATACTGATAAAAGAAATGGATAAAATGTAAACAATTGTGTGTATCTGGATAAAGAATAATTTCTTATATTAGTTTTGCACTTTGAAATTATATCAGAAAAGAAAGTTACACAAAGCTGTCCTCTCTGGCCCTCAACTGATCCTGGGAAGTAATCACACACATTTTTAGACAGAAGTCTATGGTATTTAAAAAAAAGCAGTTAACATGGCAGTCCAGACTTTAGTCATAATATTTCAAGTTTAGTTTCCTGAAAAACTAGAAAACTTACATGTAGTAGGAAAAATTTTTTTTAGCATTTTGGAAACCTATGGTTTGATGTAACTGATGACACTTTAAAGAAGTGCTAAAATTGCTAGCAGTTGCTCACTCAAATGAAAAGTACAAAAAAGTCATAATATGATAGTCTCCTGTCTTTACAGAACTCAAATCCAGATAACATTGCTAAATATTCTAGATGATTTATCTTTATAAAGCAAGTCAAATGTTACATCCAATTGCAGTTTTTCTGAAATGGAAAAATCTTGGCATTTGGAAAACTTGGGTTGCCTTCACCAATTTAAAAGGATTAGATGATAACCCAAATGACCTGATCAAGTTCTAAAGCTACATAACTGATAAATATCAGAACATTTTACTAAAAAAGAATTGTATAATTTCTAAATCCTCTATAACTTGCCTCAAAGTTTTGAAATAAATGTCATTGATTCCTGAGTGGCTGAGCTGTTGGAGGCATTTACTTATTACCCTTTTGTTCCACCCACGAACCAACTTGGTCATTTCCATGCAGAGGAGTTATCCAAAACTTCTAATTCTTTTGTGAAGTTTTTTTGCCTGATACTGAGATAATCTCATAAGATTTTTTTTTTTAAGACAGGCTGTTATAGTGTAGGTCTAAATTCTCATTGTCTTCTGCTTTTTAAAAATAAACATCCCATACGTACACATAACAGTATACATACCATTTTTACGATGTTTATTTTTAATTTTTTACTTTGCGTTGTCATTGACTAAGGATTTTTCACGCAGCATGTATGTTAATAAAGGAAGTCCATAGTACTTACTAATTTTATGTTTTAAACTTAGGATCTCCTGAGCACCTCGATGGCTTGCTCAGTTAAACGTGGGAGTCTGGATTTTGGCTCAGATCATGATCCCAGGATAGTAGGATTGGGTCCCATGTTGGGCTCAACACTGGGCAAGGAACCTGCTTTTAGAGTCTCTCTGTGCACTCTCTCAACAACAACAACAATCAACACAAAAAGTTTTAAAAAATAGGATTTTCCCACTGAGGCTAGACCTCATTACTAATTTGTTTTCATAATATTGTGAGGGTAGGTCTTTTTTTAATATGAGACAAACATTCATAATCTGGTGATGGTGTACTTTGATAAGTATCAAATACAGTAACTTCTCTGTCACCCTAGTATTTCTGTATGAAGTGCTCTTAATAATATTTTTTATGCAAACATACTATTCCTTGTAAGGTAGTTTTAGTATTAAAAAAATTAAGACAAAATCATAACCTGTATTCACAAATTGCTTCAGTATATATGAAGAGTGAAATAGGGAGTTGTGCTAAAGTTTTAATTGCATATTTAACAGATTGTATTTTCCTTTGGGCTGTCTAAAATGTTTATTTTTGTGGGGCACCTGGGTGGCTCAGTCAGTTGAGTGTCTGACTTCAGCTCAGGTCATGATCTCGTGGTCTGTGAGTTTGAGCCCCATGTCAGACTCTGTGCTGACAGCTCGGAGCCTGGAGCCTGCTTCCGGTTCTGTGTCTTCCTTCCCCTCTGCCCCTCCCCCACTCATGCTCTGTCTCTCCCCCCTCAGAAATAAATAAACATTAAAAATTTTTTTTTAAAAAATGTTTATTTTTGTGGGGAACATTGGATATATGTAAATATCACTATTCTAGGTTGCATCATAATGATAAAGTGATTATTGACTTTATAATTTCTTTAAGGTTAGTGCTGATTTGGATATACATACACATTATGCACTGTTAATTGTTGTTAACTTACAGACAATGAAGACTATGACCCACAAACTGTGAGGCTTGGAAGTAGGTATAGTCACGTTCAAGAAGTCCAAGAACGGCTTAACTTCCTCAGGTTGGTTTTAAATAAATAGCACTGTTCCTTTTAAGAACATAAATGCAGTAATGTTAATATCATTATACCTGCGTTTCTGTGGCCATTCCACCCTGCAGCTAAATACTTCCCCACATAGAAAGCATTGACAAAAGTTAATGTGATGTTTCCTGTGTTCATTATTATATTTAAAATTATTTGCTAAGCCTTAACTTTTTTTCTTTTTGAATTTTGAGGAAAATGCATTTTAAATTTCAGAATACAGTTTATATTTTTTTATGTTAGAAATAAAAGTTGATTCATTACACATTTTCATACTTTAAAATTTAAGGCACTAAACAGCTCAAGGGGACTTAATGTTGTTGGGGCAGTAAGGGACAGTGTTGTTGATAGGCTTTTGGTGCTTTGTTTATAATAACAATGGCTAATAAAAATAATCTAAAGTTCTATGTAATATATTCACATAGGGTTAAAAATGTAGTGGTAGGCTGAATTTGTTCAGTAATGTTTAGCTTTTAATGACATGTATGTGTGTGGGTATGTATATATGGCTTAAATAAATGAGACTTTTTTTTTAGGAATGCAGTTTCCATCCTAGCAAAACATATTTGAATAGTAAATATTGTAAGAAAAAATATGAGACTTGGTTTTTCATAAAGTCTGTTGCATTTGTTATTTTCAGATGTATTACTCTTGGGGGATTTTCTGTTTGGGGTATTTATTATATACCGTATTTCTGTTACTGAGCCATGTAATGATTTATCAGGAAATATTTAGATTGATACATAGTCTGTTTCCAGATCGTCCCATGGCTACATTTAATAATTTCATAATATACCAAATTGATCTGATCTTTTCAGATAGAAGTGTATATCACTTCAACTTGAGAAGAATTCTAGTTCTCAAATTATGTAATATTTATTTAAAGTGCCTTTTGGGGGAGCACACCTGGGTGGTTCATTCAGTTGAGCATCCAGCTTTGATGCATATCATGATTTCATAGTTCATGGAGTTCGAGCTCCGCATTGGGATTGCTGCTGTTAGTGCAAGAGCCCTCTTAAGGTCCTCTGTCCCTCTTTCTCTCTGCCTCTCCCCTGTGCGCTCTCTCTCTCTCAACAATATATAAAAATATTAAAAAAAATAAAGTGCACTCCCCTTTTTCAATCACCTGGAGAAAAAGAACATGCCTCCCTATATAGATACTCTCCCAAAAGCCATTTTGTTGATGAGTGTACTGTGTCACTTAGATCTATTGGAATAGAAAAAAAATGTTGTAGAATTTATTTACTCTATTAATAAAATTTAGAATCTAGAGACCTTGTATAGTTCTTGCTCTGTGAGGCAGTGTTACTCCAGTTTGAAATAAGACTGTGATTCAGTTGGGGGAAGTAACTTGTTTGAAATCACACAACTGCGTGTGATAGAACTGAACTACTAATATTTAGTGTATCTCACTTTAAAATGTCTGCTGTTTCTGCAACATCCAGTAATTTACCAAACTTACCTGGGGGCCATATTTTGAAAAGTTTTGCATTTTACTACAAACAGTAGTGCATTTTTTGTGTTTTATTATTCTGGATCCCATGTTCATGTATATATGAAGGTGTGAAGGATTAGATAAGGATTGAAAGCTACAAGGCCTCTTCATATTCAGTCCTACAATTATGGAGATATTGGAAACATGTAGTTAATACCCAAAAGAAGAAACCTACTGACAGGAAATAAATATATCATATTCTATTGGACATGAAGCCATTATCATTTTGTTAATTAAGAATTAAATGCAAAAAAAGTATTATTTAGGTTAAAGTTAGCTTCTGTTTTCATTCACTGTCATTCACTGAAAGGGCAAACAGTAGATGGAGCAAACTTCTAGCTACAGGAAACTAGAATCTGAAGAAAGACTACCTGAAGCAGACCCACCAATCTTATTATAATTCTACTTTAATAGCTGTGACTTTAATAGTCATAGAATTAACTAGATTCTGTGCATACAATATCATAAATATATGCTTATCAAATAAATGAATGTTATTTTTTTACTACCAGATACAATATAAGAAATAAGTTCTTTTGAAAGAATACCTCTTTAAGCTATAGTTAAAACCTATTTGTGATAAATACAACTTAAGACATATTGAAATAAATTGTGTTGGAGGATTACATAGACCTAATTACTGTTGTTGTTTTTTTTTTTTAATTTTTCCAAGATTTTTATTGAAGGATGGCCAACTGTGGCTCTGTGCTCCTCAGGCAAAACAGATATGGAAGTGCTTAGCAGAGAATGCAGTTTACCTTTGTGATCGTGAAGCCTGTTTTAAGTGGTATTCCAAGTTAATGGGGGATGAACCAGACTTAGATCCTGATATTAATAAGGACTTCTTTGAAAGTAATGTGCTTCAGCTTGATCCCTCCTTGTTAACTGAAAATGGAATGAGATGTTTTGAACGATTCTTCAAAGCAGTTAATTGTCGTGAAGGGAAACTAATAGCAAAAAGAAGAGCCTATATGATGGATGATTTGGAACTAATAGGATTAGACTACCTCTGGAGGGTAAGTGAGAAGTAGGAACTCTTGTTCACAATTATTGTACCTGGGGTTGTTTTTAAATACACTATGGAAATCAGAATTTTACTTGTAAGTTATATGTACTGATCCTGCTTTGCTGTTTGTCATAGAAATCTGGGGGGAGAGATTGTTCATCTTTACCTTCTTGTTAACATCACTTTTGCTTGCCAGTGATTTGCGGTTTTTCCCCTCAATTTTGTCTTTTATCATTTGCCACTGATAATCTGTTTTAACTTAGACTGAGATATATATGAATGTACTGTTCCATTGTCTACCTACACATTTTTCATCCCTCCCTCATGAAAGTTATTGTCTCTTATTTAACTTAGGTCTCCAGGCTTATTGTATATTTAATGCAAAATGAATAATGGAGAGAAGGGAGAATTATTTTTACAGAAGAATTGTGTTTTAATACCTTTATTTACACTGTTTAATTTTGTATGTGTTTAAGTACCTGGAAGAGAAAATGTTAACTGTTTTCATTTAAGGTTAACATTTCCATTTTGATAGTGTAAATAAATCTTATTGTCATCTTAAATCTAACCTGTTGTATCATTATGTTTTTCAGCTTCCATATATTTTTCTTATATTGAGTTTTTGTTCTTGCTTGTAGTTTTTGCAAACTGTATGTAGACTAAGATTTTCTGGGTTTTTTAATTAAAATCAAAGGTTTTTAAACAGTTTTAAACATCAGTAACCGCCATAATGAAAATTCATATAATGCTAGCTGAAACACTCCTTGAAAATCTCACAGCTTGTCTACCAAATTGCAGAGTTAAATAATCCTGATTAAAATATATGTTATCTGAAGACGGGGAGGAAGGTGTGTATGTATATATAAATAATTGCACTATCAGAGCACCTACATTTTGCGTCATTAATCCTTCATTTTAGGTTATTTAATTTTACATTATTTAAGTGCCAAATAAAATAGTTCTTGAATATTACTAATACTCTAATTTTTGGATCTAGGTTGTGATTCAGAGTAATGATGACATTGCCAACAGAGCTATAGATCTCCTTAAAGAGATATACACAAACCTTGGCCCCAGGTTACAGGTCAATCAGGTGAGGTTTAAAGTGCATAAAAACTTTCACATGAGCTAAGTCAAAAGTATTCTTCTGTTTAGAGGAAGCTTTTTAAATTTAAAACTAGAAATTAATTTTTTTTAGCTCTTGCCAAATATTTAAGTATTTGATCCACATTTGTCCCTTATAAAAATTCTAACTCAAAGAGTGTTGGCTTGGTAATTATCCTGAGGTGGTTAGTATTATTTTGAATAAAGCTAATTATTGTTGAGATAGCCAAAAATTTGACTGACTTGATACTTAGTCCTAAAGGTTTTTTATTGTGGTTGTTTTCAATAATTGGTTTAATTGCTTGTGTTCTTACTGTCAGCTTTCTTTTGTGTATTATTAGTGAGTAAATATGTGATTGATAATTAGATACAAGTTGAAATTTTATTTTATTTTATTAGATTGTTGTCATATTTGATTGTGAATCAACTTAAATTGTCTTTCTTTGGTCTGTTATTTATAGGTTGTTATCCATGAAGACTTCATCCAGTCTTGCTTTGATCGTTTGAAAGCCTCATATGATACATTGTGTGTTTTGGATGGTGATGAAGACAGTATTAATTGTGCAAGACAGGAAGCCATTCGAATGGTTCGAGTATTAACTGTTTTAAGGGAATACATAAATGAATGTGACAGTGATTATCACGAGGAAAGAACAATTCTACCTATGTCAAGGTTTGTAAGAAATTCATTTAGTAGTTAATTTGTAGTCATTTGTTATTTTCCTAGCCAGGGAATTAGGAAAGTAATGACATATAGGTAAAAAGGGCTGTAAAGAATTTTTCCATTTCTAGATTTCAGTGTCCTTTTAAAAACATTATTTGCATTCTCAAGTTCTTTTGTTTTTTAAGTAGAAAGTTCTGAGTTTCATTTTCATTACGTGTCATCAGTCATTAACTATAATTTTTCTTTTTTTTTTTTTTTTTGCCTCATTTCTTTCTTTTCTATTCCTTTTCTTTCCTTCCTTCCTTTCTTCTTGATTGGTTTGGTTCTAAGCTATTATAACTTACTAAATGGGAATGGTATTTCATACCAGCTGTGTATTTTATTTTGTTGATAATATTCACTTACTCTAATAAAAATAAAATTCTTGAAAGATACATATTTAATAGATATGATGAACAAGAATATTTTTAAATGGTCTTTGCCAAGTTGTCTTTAGATTTGGAAAGTACTAAAAAATAAAAAATTACTAAATCATGTTAGTATAATCATAAATTATAAATAATTCCAGTATTATGCAGTATAAATCAGATAATCGTTAACTACACAAGCTCAATTAATTAAAAAACATTTAAATGGCAATTTTAGATTTGGGTAAAGTTTGTAGAACTGGTACTGTCTGGTTTTTAATTGTGATCAGTTTTAAAGTTAAAAGTGTAAAATGATTCTTGAATATAATTTTTGTTTTGTATCTCATCTATAAGAAGAGAATACTGAAAGGTAAATATTTTTGAGTGACTTCTTTTAAGAATTTCTATAAATGTGTAATAGAAACATGCACTTTATTTTGATACTTTCAAGTTGTGTATGTTTTCATTTGAAAATATTCTTAGTGAATTGAGATCTTGTAGCTTAAAATTAACTGATATCTCTTTATCATAAAGTAGAGATTTTTCATTTTGCAGCCACAGAAACAAAGATTAGCCACAGTGGGATATAATTATATTGTAATTCCAAAATTTAATGTTTATAATTTAAAGAAGTTATATTTAATATTCTCAAAACAAAGTAAAAGTGTCTTCCTCTTTTAAGAAAATATTAAAATCCCAGTTTCATGTTCTTGGTAATTGCTGAATATGATTGTTCATTTTTTTAATTTTTTTTATTTTAAAAATTTTTTAGGGCATTCCGTGGTAAACACCTCTCTCTTATAGTTCGATTTCCAAACCATGGCAGACAGGTTGATGACTTGGACATATGGTCTCATACAAATGATACAGTTGGTTCAGTACGACGATGTATTCTGAACCGTATTAAAGCAAATGTAGCCCATACAAAAATTGAACTTTTTGTGGGTGGTGAGCTAATAGATTCCGAAGATGACAGAAAGCTGATAGGACAATTAAACTTAAAAGATAAATCAGTAAGTACATATGTAATTTTCTTTTTTAATTTTTAAAGTTTATTTATTTTAAGAGACACAGCATGAGTGGGGAAGAGGCAGACAGAGGGAGACAGAATCCCAGCAGGCTCCATGCTGAGCACAGAGCTTGACACAGGGCTTGAATTCCCAAATCATGACCTGTTCCTAAACCAACAGTTGGATACTTAACCAGCTGAGCCACCCAAGCTCCCCATATACATATATAACTTCCAAGTATTCCCAAAGAATTAAACATCCAGGCTATTTTTCACTCATTCAGTGATTAATAAACTTTGTGTGAACTCTTGTCTGTTAAGTTTCTGGATTATAACCCTGAAAAAGATAAGTATCATGACACTAGGATAGTGAAGAAAGTACCCTATTAAAATGGTTATTTTGTACAGTACTTTTTTAGTATATATCTAAAATAAAGCATGATACATTTTGTAGTCTTTTGGTATATCAAATTTATGTATTTTGGAAAAGTATTTTCCCTTGTCTTTGCAACTAATATATTCTATCTTTTTTAGGTAATTACAGCTAAACTTACACAAGTAAGTTCCAACATGCCTTCAAGCCCTGATAGTTCTTCTGATTCATCAACTGGATCTCCTGGCAACCATTGTAATCACTACAGTGATGGTCCCAATCCAGAAGTGGAGAGTTGTTTGCCTGGCGTGGTGAGTCAGCTGTGTATGCAAAATATTACATGTTTCTTGGAATGGTCCTTTTTCTAAGGAATTAAACAAGTTTCATAGATGGGTCAAATGTCAAGTAAATATATACAGCTAACTATAACTTTTGGATGGATTTCTTAATTGTTGGAATTTAAAATAAAAATTTTCCATAGAGGGGCGCCTGGGTGGCTCAGTCTGTTGAGCATCCGACTTCAGCTCGGGTCATGATCTCACAGTCTGTGAGTTCAAGCCCTGTGTCGGGCTCTGTGCTGATGGCTCAGAGCCTGGAGCCTGCTTTGGATTCTGTGTCTCCCTCTGTTTCTGTTCCTCCCCTGCTCATGCTCTTGTGTCTCTCTGTCAAAAATAAATAAACATTAAAAAATTTTTTTCCATAGATACGGTATTATTTTGGGGTAGAATTAATCAATTACAATTGGATTAGAGTATACTATTACTTACGAAAATACTACTATATTGTCAATCTTTTCTTTGAACCTCTTTTTAAGGAAATATATAATCTGTCTTCAGCAAATTTTTAGTAGTATTTTTCATACCTAAAGAAACAACAACTGTTCAATTTCTTACACTTTCTCTTCCCTCTACCTTTTAAGAATTGTTATAGCTGCAGTAATACCAGCTGCTTCAGTGTTAAGCGTCATTTAAGATTGCCAACAATGAGATTAGGGATTTACCAGCAACCCCTCAAGGGGCAAAGTCCCTTTTGTAAAAACAGCACCTGCTTTATAAAAACAGTAGAACAAGCAAAGAAATTACACCAGGTAGTTCAGAAAGCTTAATGAGTTATTAAGTTTGCATCATAACTGGATGCAAACATGGAATCATTGGATTTGTAAATGTGAAAAAATGGGAAAGGAGGTAATTTCATGTAAGACAGTTAGAAAACTTGCTTGGAGACAGTAAAGAGATTAATTCTGAATAACAAAACCTTTTAAACTTATTTTATACATAAACCTTCTTGTTTTCTGTATTCCAGATAATGTCACTACATCCCAGATACATAGCTTTCCTCTGGCAAGTTGCTGATTTAGGTTGCAGTCTCAATATGCCATCTCTTAGAGATGGAGCAAGAATACTTATGAAACTCATGCCACCAGGTAAGAAAATTGCCTGACCTTTTCTGCCAACGCTCTCCCCTTCAGTGTTGACAAGTACATGATAGATTCTGTTCCCTATGATATATACTTTGGTATAGTTTATAATATGGATCACGTGTTACCCACAACATTGTCACTGAGAGATTTTTCATGGATAGATAAGAATATTTAACATAGGAGGTGCCTGGCTGGCTTAGTCTTGATCTCAGAGTCATGAGTTCAAGCCCTACATTGGATTTAGAGATTACTTTAAAAAATAGTAATAATATTTAGCATAATTTTAAAATATTCATAGTAAACTAGTTCACACAATTTAGAAAATTAGGATTCTTCAAAGGCCAAAATGAAGAACAATGATCTGGTACTGCACCCATCGCCACCTTCCATTTTCTTTTCAAAGAAATGACCATTTTCATCATTTAGCTCTTATTGTTATGCAGTTTACCTCTAAATAATGTATTCATATCACTTTTATGTCAGTTACTGTATACTGATTTCAGTATAGACAAAAACACATTTCTTACTCCCATTCGTTTTTGATCATTAATGTTTTTTGCTTAAATTTGTATCAATCATTTACATTTCCAAAACTATGTAAGTAGGTGTATATTAGGCTCAATAAAATGTTATATTTTAACAAGACTGTTAAAATATTTTTATTTTATTATTTTTTAAGTTTGTTTTTGTTGTTTTAAGTAATCTCTGGCATGTGGGGCTCAGTCACACTCCCAAGATCAAGAGATACATGCTCTTCTGACTGAGCCAGTCAGGTGCCCCTGTTTTTTTTAAATTCTTTCTTAATTCCAGTTTATACATTGTTATTTTAGTGTACATGTACCACACAGTGATGCAGCAGTATATGAAAAACTTTAATTTCCTAGGCTACTCACACTTGTTTATTCTAGATGTAAAAATTTCCCTTTGGGTGGCCTGGATGGCTCAATCAGTTAAGCAGCAGCTATTGATTTCAGCTCAATTCATGATCTCACAGTTCGTGAGTTCAAGCCCTGCACTAGCAGTGCAGATAGAGCCTTCTTGAGATTCTTTTTCTCTCAAAATAAACTTTAATAAAATAAATTCTCCCCTTCTGTTCATTTGATTTTTTTTTTTTTTTAATTTTTTTTTTTCAACGTTTATTTATTTTTGGGACAGAGAGAGACAGAGCATGAACGGGGGAGGGGCAGAGAGAGGGAGACACAGAATCAGAAACAGGCTCCAGGCTCTGAGCCATCAGCCCAGAGCCCGACGCGGGGCTCGAACCCATGGACCGTGAGATCGTGACCTGGCTGAAGTCAGACGCTTAACCGACTGCGCCACCCAGGCGCACCTGTTCATTTGATTTTATATGACATTTATTATTGTTTCTCACATTCTTTTTAATAATTTTGTAAAACAATTTTCCACATGGTCAAATTCATTGTATTATATTTTTGGGGTGTTTCCTCCTTTCCTGTTAGTGTAGTTCTTCTCTTTGATACATTTACTCTTCTGGCCCCCCTCCCTTTTTTTAATGTTTATTTTTGAGAGCAACAGAGCATGAATGGGAGAATGGCAAAGAGAGAGGGAGACACAGAATCCAAAGCAGGGACAGCATAGAGCCTGGGCTGTCAGCATAGAGCCTGATGTGGGGGCTCAAACTCAAACTATGAGATTGTGACCTGAGCTGAAGTTGGATACTTAACTGAGGAGCCACTCAGGCATCCCTTTCTGGGACCTCTTTATAACAGACTTTTTTACTGTGAATCCTGCTGTAATCCTTTGTTGAGTCAGTCCTCATTTTTGCTGAAGCATATTCTTCTGATAAAGGGGTCCATGGGGAGTAGATTTTTTTTTAATCACTTAGCTGAATACAACCAAACTCTTACTTGCAGTATTACATATTTTTTGTTCTTGTTTTTTTTTACAAGCAATATTTTAAACATAGTGTCTTTGATTGAATGTTCCATTATAGTGCCATAAGAGTGTTGGCTGGTGGGAAAACTGAAGCTGTTTGTATGTCATATATTTTTAAACCCTTAAATTCTGAAATCTGTTGATGAAGTGCCTTGGGGTAGATTTGTGTGTGTGTGTGTGTGCTATTGATGAAGGTTCAGTGGACCTTATTGGTAAAAAGGTTATTTTTTTTCCTTTTCTTTCCTCATGGCTTTATTTGTGCTTTTGAAAAATTTTTTTTTTTTTTTTTTTTTCCTTTACTTTAGGATATACTATTATATATTTGTGTTAGGATGTTGTTAAATCCCTTAACAATTTTGCCTCTGTTACTCAATCTTGTGGTTTTCTTTTGGGGCCTTTTCTTTTTAGCTTTCTGTAGCATTTTAATGTTATTTTTTTCTATTGCTTCTTCATAGCTTTCTGTTTTATTTTATGAACATTTTACAGAGTTTCTGCTATATATGATCACCTAAACTTTATGTTCTACAAAATCATGTGTGTATTATTCACTGAGGTAATTGCAAAAATAAAAAAATGGATAGTATAATACAAAGAACTTTTTATTTCTTAAACCATATCACAGTTATTTGTTGGCAGGATGTTTTTATTGTATCCCAAAACAGTAAGCCATGTTTCCTTCAAATGAGGGCATTCTCCTATGTAACATCTAAATCAGAAAATTAACATTGACATATTCTGCCATATATTTGACTGACCCCAGTTAAGATGGCACCAGTTTCTCCAGTAATATCTTTAGCAAAGAGATAGAAAAACTTTTTTTATAAATGGCCAGATAGTAAATATTCTAGGTTTTGTCAACCAACAGGCATGATAAATAAACATTGGAAAAAAAATTATGTAGGAATTTACATAACTAGAGTGAAAAATTTTTTTTCACAAACTTTGTATTAGTAACATTCTTCCTATAAAAATAATAAGTGCAGTTTTTTTATAATACATGTTTCCTAATGAGAATTAATGTAATTTTTTATGGTGGGTATGACTATTCCAGGAAAGGACTGAAAATTTGTATTCACTATCTTTAAATTAGTTGTAAACACTCATTTGTTATTGTTGGGCCTTTAAAATATAAATTTTGTAGCATTGCCTGGGTGGCTCAGTTGGTTAAGAATCTGACTTCCGTTCAGTTCATGATGTCACAGTGCATGAGTTCGAGCCCCAGTCAGGGTCTGTGCTGATAGCTCAGAAGCCTGCTTCAGATTTGTGTCTCCTTCTCTCTCTCCCCACCCTGCTCGTGTGCATGCTCTTTCTCTCTCTCTCTGACTCTCTCTTTCTGTCTCACAAAAATAAACATTGAAAAAAATTTAATAAATAAAATAGAATTTTGTATATTTTATCTTTGACATGGTTTTTCCACAAACAGGTACTGCTGCTTATCTTATTTCATGAAAGAAATTTATAGAATTCTCCATCCTTGTGTCAGTATTCTTTAACTTTTTATTTTTAGCATGTCCTTACATTACAGGTTAATGCCCTTTGAAATTTAGGCTGGATGGGGGCACCTGTGTGGTTCAGTTGGTTAAGCGTCCGACTTCGCCTCAGGCGATGATCTCCCGGTTTGTGAGTTTGAGCCCTGCATCAGGCTCTGTGCTGACAGTTCAAAGCCTGGAGCCTGCTTCGGATTCTGTGTGTGTGTGTCTCTCTCTGCTCCTCCCCTGCTTGTGCACGTTCGCTCACTTGCTCTCTATAAAATAAATAAATAAACATTTAAAAAAAAATAAAAAAGGTCAGGATGGAAGTTTCTCAGTTGCACAGTTAAATGCATTCTGAAATAGTGAAATCTTCTTTGCATTTACATCAGGGTTTGAAAATTATACAGCAACTACATTTACAGTTTGGAAAGTATGTCAGCTGTAAATTTGTATAGAGATGGAAATCACTTTTTAATTTTGATTGGAGTGGGAAATGTATAATGCTTGACATTTCTTGTGAATTAAAACGTGTTAGCATCTAAATGACTCCACTGCAGCATTTTTCATTTACAGTAATCTTTTGCCTTAGGATTACAGGCTGAATTTATTAAGCGTCAAGTCTGCAACAAAACCTAAATTTCTAAACTTTTCAGTGTTTGGTAACACTAGTTGAGGATCTTTCTTCTTGTTCAGAAGAAGTTTCATTCTCAACCCTGTAGTTTAAAAATCAGAATTATATTGGGTGCCTAAGTGGCTCAGTTGGTTATGTCTGACTCTTGATTTAGGCTCAGGTCCTGATCTCATGGTTCATGGGATCAAACCCCACTTGAGGCTCTGTGCTAACAGTGCTTAGCCTGTTTGGGATTCTCTCTCCCTTTCTCTCTGCCCCTATCCCACTCACGCTTATGCTGTCTCACTCTCTCTTTGAAAATAAATACATAAACTTTTTAGAAGTGAGAGATAAACTGAGACACCTGGGTGGCTCAGTTGGTTGAGTGTCCAACTCTTGATTTGGGCTCAGTTCATGATCTCAAGGTCATGAGATTGAGCCCCACATCAGGCTCCATACTGGACATGAAGCCCATTTAGGATGATCTCCCTCTCCGCCAGTGGTGTGTATGTGTTCATGCTCTCTCTATTCTCTCTCTCCCTAACAACAACAACAACAAAATCACAGTTGTACTTTATTACTGCTAAACTATTAAACTGCTGTATAATAGGGCAAGTTAAGATACCCAGATTCTAGTTCCAACAGAAATTCATTAAACTAATGAATGATGTTAAGTCCATGAAAGTCAATGAAGTTTACTATTGGCATTGCTGGTTTAATAACAGATGATAAATTTTCACATGTTTTCCACAGAATACTTGCTGGTGAGTAATAACAGTGAATGACTGACCATGGATGAAATGAAACAAATACGTTTAATGTATGAAAATGGACAAATGCATGACTATATAAATCTTTCCTCTTAAGGCTTTTTCTGTTCCACACATAACTACAATGAGTTGTAATACATTTTAGCAGGTTCTACTAGATTGCACTCAATTAATGTTTTGTCAGCTTCTTTGAAATTTTGCTCTGCAGTTGTTCAATGTAGATGTTATTCTAGGCCAATTCCTCAGTTACTGAATGAAAACTTGAGATTGACTGAGCCTAAACAATTATTAAGCTACACTGATAACCATTACCTTATCGTGGGCCTAGCAAAAATAACTCAAATTTATTTATTGAATTGCTTTTGCATTCACTTACTGCATTACTTTTGTATTATTATTTTGGTAAAATATAAATAATTAAAAATTTGCCACTGTAGCCATTTCAAAGTAACATTAATTATATGCACAGAGTTCTTTGTATCCTTATGCCATATCACCACTTTTTCCAGTGCCTTGTTTTTTAATTGGCTGTGTGGTTTCCAGTGCACTCAACCCTTAAGGAGATTTCCTTGTAAAAGACATTTATTTTCTCTGAACACATTTCTCTTTCTCCTGCACTCAAGAGACCTCATCAGAGTTAAATGTCATTTATATCTTGGCCAGTAGATGAAGTTTTTTTGAGCTCTGCAATCAGCCATTTCCTGAGCCCCAACTACTTTTAGAGTAAAATGGTATTTAGAAGCTAAGATATGGATGCTAAGTATTGATTGCCTTAGATGTGTACATATATGTACTTATACACATGAGTTAACAATAGTGCCTCCAATTGCAGTCTACTCTACAGTCTTCCTTATGCTTTTTTCTTGTCAGTACTTTAGATTTACTTACCTGACAGTGACAAACCTGGTTTGATACTACGTTTGATACATGTGCTTATGTAATTAATCCTGTAATGCACCAGTCCCTTGCTGTACTACCACCCTTTTCCATATACTCGAACTTACTTAGCCTGCTCTCCAGTTCTAGAGCCCATGCTGTTCTTCCACATAAAATTTAAGCAGAGCACTATGAGAAACCATAATTGGTATCTTTGGAGATAACCTGTACAACTCTGGCAGGTATCTTTGCATACTAGATCCTGTTGGGGTATATATTAAATGTTTTAGAAAAGAAAAAAAGAGATACTACCAAGACAGCTTTGAGATAAGGCATTCACCTGGAAGAAGCGGTATGAAATAAAAAAGATTTCCAAAAAGTGGACATAAACAAGGAAATGGAGCCTACTTAGACGGCTGAAGCATTGCAAAACCTGTGAATAGTTTTTACTTTAATTGTTGTTCTTTTTTTTATCTAATTTTCTTTTAACATTGATGTATAGTTGACATATAGTGTTACTTTAGTTTCAGGTATACAAGGAAAGGATTCAGCAAAACTGTACATTATGCTGTCCTCATCAACTTTTTTTTTTTTTTTTTTTTTTTTTATTATTTATTTTTGGGACAGAGAGAGACAGAGCATGAACGGGGGAGGGGCAGAGAGAGAGGGAGACACAGAATCGGAAACAGGCTCCAGGCTCTGAGCCATCAGCCCAGAGCCTGACGTGGGGCTCGAACTCACGGACCGCGAGATCGTGACCTGGCTGAAGTCGGACGCTTAACCGACTGCGCCACCCAGGCGCCCCTATGCTGTCCTCATCAAAAGTAGTTATCATCTGTCATTATACAACAGTGCTTCAGTCCTGTTGACTATATTTCTTACGCTGTACCTTTCATTCCTGTATTTAACCTGTTTCTATCAATTCTTGTCACTCATTTTGCCCATGCCATCTGCCCCCCCCCCCCGCCCTCAGTTTATTCTGGTGTCTTTTTTATTCTAGCCATTCCGACTTGTGTTAAGGTCCTGATTTCCCTGATAATGTTGAGCATCTTTTAATATGTCATATTATACTAATACACATATTATACATATATTCTCCTTTTTGCCAGTTGAATATGAGCTTACTGGTGTTACAGAAATAAGTTCTTGTAGGACAGACTATACTCATTTTTCTTATGCTATAATTGGTAGTGAGGTTTTTTTTCTCCTCTTGACTGCATTGTCTTATTCTTTTTTTCTAGTTAGACAGTAGTTTTATTGCTTTAGTGCATACACAAATTTATGCAACCAGGGCAGAGACTGTGGATGACTTGTATTTCCAACTGGTGATTACAGCAGTTCTCAGTCAGAATCTATTGGCATTTAGCATCCTTCCTGTCTGTTCCTCTCAAGATGCTTTCAAACACCAGTACCTTTCTTAATCAAATAACAGAGATCCTCAGAAAGATGAGGAGCAAGTGCTTTCAAGTTAAGTATTTTCAAAATTTTATTGCCTACTCACAAAACGTGCAACACCATGGGAGTCTTACAGGGAGAGACTGAGTCAGTCAGGCCCTTCTTGGCAAATTTATACATCAGCTCCTTCATATTAGCAGCCATCAAGTTCAACTTCAGCCACTGGGTATGTACATGTGACCCATGATGGCAGTGGTCAGGCAGAGAAACAAAATGTCTTCTTTTTCGATTAAAAATCATTTGTTGGGGCACCTGAGTGGCTCTGTTGGTTTAAGCACCCAACTTCCAGCTCAGGTGCTGATCTCTCAGTTCGTGAGCTCGAGCCCCGCATCGGGCTCTGTGCTGACAGCTCAGAGCCTGGAACCTGCTTCAGATTCTGTCTCCCTCTCTCTCTGCCCCTCCCCCGCTTGCACTCTGTCTCTCAAAAATAAACTTTAAAAAAAATTTTTTTTTTTAAATAAAAAAATTTTTTTTAATCATTTGTCATGGGGGACAGGGGCTGCATGGCTTTGCCACTTGAGCACTGGACTCCTGATTTCGGCTTAGGTCATGACCTCACAGTCGTGAGATTGAGCCCCATATTGGACTCTGCACTGATGGTGCAGAGATTCTCGACTTGGGATTCTCTCTCTCCCAGTCCCTTCATCTGTCTGTCTCTCAAAATAGACTTTAAAAAATCTTTTTTTTTTCTTAATTAAACCCACTCCTTTTCTTTGTATTTTAATTTTTATTATTTTTGAGAGAGAGCGTGAACAGGGGAGGAACAGAATCTGAAGCAGGCTCCAGGCTCCGAGTTGTCAGCACAGAGACTGACGGAGGCCTCAAACCCACTAACTGCAAGATAATGACCTGAGCTAAAGTCAGATGCTCAGCCAACGCAGGCATCTTTGTTTTAAGTAGGTTTCGCACCCAGTGCAGAGCCCAACAAGGGCCTTAGACTCACAGCTGTGACATAAGACCTGAGCCGAGATCAAGAGTTCGACAGCTCACCTGACTAAGCCACCTAGGTACCCCCAAAACCCACTCTTTATATTGTAAGATTTTTTTTATAGGTGCCCCCAAAACCCACTCTTTATGTTGCAAGATATATTTTTTTTAATGTTCATTTTTGAGAGAGCAAGACAAAATGTGAGCAGGGAAGGATCAGGGAGAGGGAGACACAGAATCCAAAGCAGGCTCCAGGCTCTGAGCTGTTGGCACAGAGCCCAGTGTGGGACTTGAACTCATGAAATGTGAGATCATGATCTGAAACAAAGTCGAATGCTTAACTGACTGAGCCACCCAGGCTCCCCTATGTTGTAGGAATTTTAAAGCTACATAAAATGATAAAAAGAACTTCCAAACACTGTTCACAATTCAATAATTGTTAACATTATGGTACATTTGCTGTATTAGTCTTCCTTTATGTAATTTTCTAACTTAAGAGAAAGGGGTATAGCACCTTTGCTTTTTTTGTTTATTATTTATTTTTTGAGAGAGAAAGCACAAGTGGAGGAGGGGCAGAGAGAGAGAGAGAGAGAGAATATCCCAAGCAGGCTCCATGCTGTCAGTGCGGAGCCCATTGTATGACTCACACTCATGGACTGTGAGATCATTACCTGAGGTGAAAAGTTGAGACCACTTGTTTTGCAGACTACATCTCAGTTTGGACTTCTGTATGCTTTTTTATAATCTGCACTTTACAAAATATACAAAATTTACAAAATATTTACTATACAAAATAAATACATAAAATTGGCCGTCTTAATGTGTTAAGTAATGTTAACTGTATGCACAATTGTGCAGCCAATTCCAGAACATTTTCATCTAGAAAAACTGAAACTCTGTATCCATTGAACAGTAACTACCCATTTTACCTTCTCTTCCCAACTACATTCTACTTTGTTTATTTGAATGTGACTCTTCTATATACCCCATAAAAGTGGATTCATACAGTATTTGTCTTAATGCGACTAGCCTATTTCACTTAGTGTAAAGATATGTTCTTCCATGTTCTAGTGTTGTCAGAATTGAATTTGTTTTCTTTTTAAGACTAAATGTATATTTCAGTGTATGGAAATCACAGTTTTGTCATCCATTTTCTCTGTCAGCAACTGCTTAAGTTTTGTACAGTTTTTGGCTGTTGTGAATAGTACTGCTGTGAACATTACAGTACTAGTTTTGGTGTGAACTTTTTTTTTTTTTGTATATATATATATATATATATATATATATATATATATATATATATATATATATATATATCTGGGAGAAAAATTGCTGGATGAGGAAGTAACTCCATGTTTAACGTAATGGGGAACTGCCAAACTGTTTTCCAAAGTTGGTGCACCACTCCTAATTCCACAAGTATAAGGGTCCCAGTTTTTCCACATTTCATTGATAATCTATTACTGTTTTTCCATTTTGTCTTGCTAAGTTGTATTAAAGGAGCATTTCAAAGAGGCTTTCATATGCATTTCTTTGATAGTTAATGATTGTTTCTTCAAGGGCTTACCAGCCATATGTACGTCTTTGGAAAAATGTCTATTTACAGCTTTTGCTTAGTTTTTAATTGTGTTGTTTGTCTTTCTATTATTTTTTAAGTTTATTTATTTTGCGAGCGAGAGAGAGCAAGATCAAGCACAAGCATGGGAGGGGCATATAGCAGGGGATGGGGAAGAAGAGAAAGAGAAACCCAAGCAGACTCCATGCTGTCAGTGTGGAGTCCTACATGGGGCCCGACCCCACAAAATGTGAGATCATGATCTGAGCTGTGAAACCAAGAGTCAGAGGTGTAACTGACCGAGCCCCCCAGCTGTCCCTCTCTTTCTGTTATTGAATTGTAAGTGTTCTTGGTACATTCAGATAGATGTCCTTTATCAGATATATAGTATATAAATATTCTTCCCGTTTTGTCCCATTTTCTCTTTTATTTCCAAATAGTTTACTTTTATTCACAGAAGATTAATTTTGATGTAGTCTAGTTAATGTTTTTCCTCTTGTCACTTGTGCTTTTGGCACAATACATAAGAAATCATTGTGTAGTCTCAGGTCATGAATATCTACCGCTACGTTTTCTTTTAAGTGGGGATATTCTGGTTAGCATCATGTATCTTTTTTTTTTTAAGTCTCTGTTGATAATATGACAACAATGCAAAGGGTTTGCACTGTCTGTACATCAGGAAAGTTTTCTTTTCTCTATTGTCTTAAATTGTGACTTAATTTTAAAAACAAACCGTTCATCATATGAGGCAAATAATTAAGCAGTTGGTGGGAGGAGATTGTGTTTTAAGGAGAATAATTCCTTTTGAGTGTTTTGGGGTTTTTTCTGTCTCCAGTGGGTGTGGGAGGACACGTTGATTTGCCGTCTCTGGATAGGAAATTGCTCCTTTCATATTTTGGGTTGACAATTAAAGAATTGTGGTTGATTATTAATCAGTCCAGGTCTGATTATATCTTAACGTTTGATCTTACAGATCAGCTTTGCTAATATTTATTGATGGTGTTTTCTAATTAAGATAATATACTCTTCAGTATATTAAATGTCAAATGTTAAGAACATGTGAATTACATTTTACTTTAGTCTGTGTTTTTTTGCAGATAGCACAACAGTAGAAAAATTAAAAGCTGTTTGTTTGGACTATGCAAAACTTGGAGAAAATAACCTTGGATCATCTCTTGATTCACTTTTCCTTGGTCCTTCTGCCTCCCGAGTGCTGTATCTAACAGAGGTTTGTTTTATTTTTCACAATGTGATTTTTATATCATGTGGTAATGGAAATAACATGCATTAAGATTATAATCTTTGGAAATTTTAACATCTTTTAATACAGCCCCCTCTTATTTTTTTTCCCCAGGTAGTTTATGCCCTGTTGATGCCTGCTGGTGCACATTTGGCAGATGATTCCTCTGACTTTCAGTTTCACTTTTTAAAAAGTGGTGGCTTAACCCTTGTACTGAGTATGTTAACAAGAAATAACTTCCTGCCAAATACAGATATAGAAACTCGAAGGGGTGCTTACTTCAATGGTCTTAAGATAGCCAAACTATTGTTAACTGCCATAGGCTATGGCCATGTTCGAGCTGTAGCAGAAGCTTGTCAGCCAGTTGTAGAGGGTGCAGATCCTGTAACACCGGTAATAAAACTTTAAAAATCTTTAACAAGTTTTATGGGGGATGTTTAATTTTTAAAGCTAAACTGCTAAATGATTAAGTACAGAATGCAAGTTCAATTCAATCTATTAAGTTATATTTGTATTGTAAATGTAAATACTCTCTGGTGATTATACTGATGTCACTAATCCTTAAGTCCCTTTTGAGTGTCAGTTCTTTAGGTCTCAGAGACTTCACCTGAGCCTTTATTAACTGATACCTGAAAGATATAACGATATATAAAGGTAGAAAAGAAAAGATCTAATTGGCATATTGCCCACCTCTTCTTCCAGTGTGGCCATTGTGACAACCATTATTGACAAAAACTCTTCTCTCCTGTGGTATCATCCTGATACACTGAGATTTGATGCAAATGGGGTTGAATGGGGGCATCTACTTCACACTAGATTTTAGTTCATCAGTGATGGTTACTTATGATTGTTTTGTTAAACACCAGCTAAAGATAAAAATGGGTTAGGGATATAGATTTTCTTTATAAATACGTTGGTTCTTCATCACAAATATTTGAATTACTACACATTTGATACTTACACATCCCCTTAATAACATGAGGTGAGTTAATAGTATTATGGATACTACTTCAAAGAAGACTCATATAGTGAGGCATTTTAAATAAAATATAATGTCTGAGATTTTCTGTAACATATTTCTGGAGGTGTGGTCAGAACTAGACTTTTGTTTTTAATTTTTTTTAATTTTTTATTTATTTACTTTTGAGAGAGAGAGTGGGAAGGGGCAGAGAGAGAGAATCCCAAGCAGGTTCTGCACTGTCAGCTCAGAACTCCATGTGGGTCTTGAACTCCTTAACTGTGAGATCATGACCTGAGCCAAAACCAGAAGCCGGATGCTTAACCAACTCAGCCGCCAAGGCACCCCTATATTCTTTCACTTTTATATAATTTTGCAATTTTCTGCATATAAATGGATGAAAAGAAAAGTGGTGGCTATGTACAAGAAAATTTTAAAAAGAAAATTACAATAACTTTACTCCAGGTGTGATGCTTTATTTGTGGGTTCTGTACATATTTATATAAAAACAGGTTTTTGTCATGATCCTTTCCATACTAGCTTAATGAAGTACATGGAAAGCAATTTTATGTATCTCTTTATACTTTTAATATTTACTGTTTAGAAAATGTGCCGTTAAAATACAAAGGTGTACTTAATACTGTCCAGTTGCAGGTTGCTCACATTCTAATATGGTACTAAATACAAAATTCATTTTAAAACTATGTTTATTATAGGGGTGCCTGGGTGGCTTAGTGGGTTACACATCCAGCTTTGGCTCAGATCATGATCTTGTTCATGGGTTCTAGCCCTGCATTGAACTCTGTGCTGAGAGCTTGGAGCCTGAAGCCTGCTTCATGAATTCTGTGTCTCCCTCTCTCTCTGCCCTTCCCCTTCTCATACTTTCTCTCAAAAATAAAAACATTTAAAAAATTAAAAGTTTTCATTGTATAATTATCAATAATATAAAGAAGAGGGTTATAATTTGAGAACTAGAATAACTATTGAAAAAAATTAATTCTAGGAATTTTTCCTTTTAAATTTAAGAGCTTGTATATACTGTTGAGTAAAATTTTGTGACCTTTATTTTTTTATTTTTCCTTGTTTTAACTTCTTTTTCCATGAAGCATTTGAGGCCTTTTTTTTTTTTTTTTAATTTTTATTTATTTTTGAAGGAGAGAAAGAGACAGAGTGTGAGTGGGGAAGAAGCAGAGAGAGAGGGAGGCACAGAATCTGAAGCAGGCTCCAGGCTCCAAGCTGTCAGCACAGAGCCCGACACAGGGCTCAAACTCACAAACCGTGAGATCATAACATGAGCCGAAGTCAGACGCCTAACCCAACTGAGCCACCCAGGCGCTCCTGAGGCCTTTTTTTTTATTTTTTATTTTTTTTTTTTTGAATAGAAAAATATTTAATTCCAAAGGTAGCATAGGGAGAAAAAGAGTTATTTTTATCCTGAAGAATATACCTAATCTTAATTACAGTTTATTGGGTTGAATTGAAATTAATACCAATGCTGACCTTAATAAGAATAGTTGCAGCATAAGAAAAGTGCAACAAGATTCTACTGACGTAAAAAATAAAATCTAATTGGTTGTTAAAATTGAATTAGCATTTTTTTAAAGACAGTTTTTTAAGTTTATTTTGACAGAGTACAAGCAGAGGAGGGGCAGAGAGAGAGAGTACAGAAGACTGAAGGGGAAATAATTGAGTGGTTATAAATTTAAAAGTTAGAAAAAAATTGAAGGTGTATTTATGTAGTTTGAAGGTGTATTTATTCATTTCTCTCAATGTTATCTTGACAGGAATAGCCAGAAGGGTGGGAAAAGGTTTTACCTGGAAATTTGTAAAAGATTACTTAAAGCCATGTCATTTATCTTCTGCAATTAAGTGCACTCTGGGGCTCCTGGGTGGTTCAGTCAGATAAGTTTCCAATTCTTGATTTCAATTCAGGTCATGATCTCACAGTTGTGAGAGGCCCGCATTGGGCTCTGTGCTGAACATGGAGACTACTTATGATCTCTCTCTCTCTCCCTCATTCTCACTGCCCACCACTGTCTCTGTCTCTGTCTCTGTCTCTCTCCCTCTCTTTCTCAAGAAAAGAAAGATAGTGAATTCAGGTGTAGAAACAATATTCATCTAAGAGTGGAGTTTACAGTAGAGTATTGTCACTCCAAAAGGTAACTAAGAGAAGTCTACCGTGTTGGCAGTCTGAAATGCTTTTTATGAAGATCACTGAAAATCGTACAGTGGATAAGTGGAAGGATTACATTCTAAGAGAGGTGATAAATGAATAGCAGAGAGGTTTTTGTTATGTGCAGATTTTTGAAACTGTGCTTACGTATAAGATTTTTACTCCAAGTAAAAATGTTAATGTTTACAGATCAGCCAAGTAACTCATGATCAAGCAGTGGTGCTACAGAATGCTCTTCAGATTATTCCTAATCCATCATCTGAGTGCATGCTTAGAAATGTATCTATACGTCTTGCCCAACAAATATCTGATGAGGTTAGTATCAGATTTTGAAAGCTCTAGGGTTTTGAATGGTTAATTTTTTTTTTCAATATATGAAATTTATTGTCAAATTGGTTTCCATACAACACCCAGGACTCATCCCAAAAGGTGCTCTCCTCAATACCCATCACGCACCCTCCTCTCCCTCCCACCCCCCATCAACCCTCAGTTTCTTTTCAGTTTTTTTAAGAGTCTCTAATGCTTTGGCTCTCTCCCACTCTAACCTTTTTTTTTTTTTTTCCTTCCCCTACGCCGTGGGTTTCTGTTAAGTTTCTCAGGATCCACATAAGAGTGAAACCATATGGTATCTGTCTTTCTCTGTATGGCTTATTTCACTTAGCATCACAGTCTCCAGTTCCATCCACGTTGCTACAAAGGGCCATATTTCATTCTTTCTCATTGCCACGTAATACTCCATTGTGTATATAAACCACAATTTCTTTGTCCATTCATCAGTTGATGGACCTTTAGGCTCTTTCCATAATTTGGCTATTGTTGAGAGTGCTGCTATAAACATTGGGGTAAAAGTGTCCCTATGCATCAGTACTTCTGTACTCCTTGGGTAAATTCTTAGCAGTGCTAACTGCTGGGTCATAGGGTAGGTCTATTTTTAATTTTCAGAGGAACCTCCACACTGCTTTCCAGAGTGACTGCACCAATTTGCATTCCCACCAACAGGGCAAGAGGGTTCCCGTTTCTCCACATCCTCTCCAGCGTCTATAGTCTCCTGATTTGTTCATTTTGGCCACTCTGACTGGCGTGAGGTGATATCTGAGTGTGGTTTTGATTTGTATTTCCCTGACGAGGAGCGACGTTGAGCACCTTTTCATATGCCTGTTGGCTATCCGGATGTCTTCTTTAGAGAAGTGTCTATTCATGTTTTCTGCCCATTTCTTCACTGGATTATTTGTTTTTCGGGTGTGGAGTTTGGTGAGCTCTTTATAGATTTTGGATACTAGCCCTTTGTCCGATATGTCATTTGCAAATATCTTTTCCCATTCCGTTGGTTGCCTTTTAGTTTTGTTGGTTGTTTGCTGTGCAGAAGCTTTTTATCTTCATGAGGTCCCAGTAGTTCATTTTTGCTTTTAATTCCCTTGCCTTTGGGGATGTGTCAAGTAAGAAATTGCTACGGCTGAGGTCAGAGAGGTCTTTTCCTGCTTTCTCCTCTAGGGTTTCAATGCTTTTCTGTCTCACATTCAGGTCCTTTATCCATTTTGAGTTTATTTTTGTGAATGGTGTGAGAAAGTGGTCTAGTTTCAACCTTTTGCATGTTGCTGTCCAGTTCTCCCAGCACCATTTGTTAAAGAGACTGTCTTTTTTCCATTGGGCATTCCTTCCTGCTTTGTCAAAGATTAGTTGGCCATACGTTTGTGGTCTAGTTCTGGGGTTTCTGTTCTATTCCGTTGGTCTGTGTGTCTGTTTTTCTGCAAATACCATGCTGTCTTGATGATTACAGCTTTGTAGTAGAGGCTAAAGTCTGGCATTGTGATGCCTCCTGCTTTGGTCTTCTTCAAAATTATTTTGGCTATTCGGGGCCTTTTGTGGTTCCATATGAATTTTAGGATTGCTTGTTCTAGCTTTGAGAAGAATGCTGGTGCAATTTTGGTTGGGATTGCATTGAATGTGTAGATAGCTTTGGGTAGTATTGACATTTTGACAATATTTATTATTCCAATCCATGAGCACAGAATGTTTTTCCATTTCTTTATAACTCCTTCAGTTTCCTTCATAAGCTTTCTATAGTTTTCAGCATACAGATCTTTTACATCTTTGGTTAGGTTTATTCCTAGGTATTTTATGCTTCTTGGTGCAATTGTGAATAGGATCAGTTTCTTTATTTCTCTTTCTGTTGCTTCATTATTAGTGTATAGGAATGCAACTGATTTCTGTACATTGATTTTGTATCCTGCAGCTTTCTAAATTCATGTATCAGTTCTAGCAGACTTTTGGTGGAGTCTGTCGGATTTTCTATGTATAATATCATGTCATCTGCAAAAAGTGAAAGTTTGACTTCATCTTTGCCCATTTTGATGCCTTTGATTTCCTTTTGTCTGATTGCTGATACCAGAACTTCCAACACTATGTTAAACAACAGCGATGAGAGTGGACATCCCTGTCGTGTTCCTGATCTCAGGGGAAAACCTCAGTTTTTCCCCATTGAGGATGATGTGAGCTTTGGGCTTTTCATAAATGGCTTTTATGATCTTTAAGTATGTTCCTTCTATCCCAACTTTCTCGAGGGTTTTTATTAAGAAACGTTGCTGAATTTTGTCAAAGGCCTTTTCTGCATTGATTGACAGGATCATATGGTTCTTATCTTTTCTTTTATTAATGTGATGTATCATGTTGATTGATTTGCAAATGTTGAACCAGCCCTGCATCCCAGGAATGAATCCCACTTGATCATGGTGAATAATTCTTTTTATATGCTGTTGAATTCGATTTGCTAGTACCTTACTGAGAATTTTTGCATCCATATTCCTCAGGGATATTGGCCTGTAGTTCTCTTTTTTTTACTGGGTCTCTGTCTGGTTTAGGAATCAAAGTAACACTGGCTTCATAGAATGAGTCTGGAGGTTTTCCTTCCCTTTCTATTTCTTGGAGTAGCTTGAGAAGGATAGGTATTATCTCTGCTTTAAACGTCTGGTAGAACTCCCCTGGGAAGCCATCTGGTCCTGGACTCTTATTTGTTGGGAGATTTTTGATGACTGATTCAATTTCTTCACTGATTATGGGTCTGTTCAAGCTTTCTGTTTGCTACTAATTGAGTTTTGGAAGTGTGCGGGTGTTTAGGAATTTGTCCATTTCTTCCAGGTTGTCCAGTTGGCATATAAGTTTTCATAGTATTCCCTGATAATTGCTTGTGTTTCTGAGGGATTGGTTGTAATAATTCCATTTTCATTCATGATTTTATCTATTTGGGTCCTCTTTCTTTTCTTTTTGAAAAGCCTGGCTAGAGGTTTATCAATTTTGTTTATTTTTTCAAAAAACCAACTCTTAATTTCATTGATCTGCTCTGTAGATTTTTTAGATTCTATATTGTTTATTTCTGCTCTGATCTTTATTATTTCTCTTCTTCTGCTGGATTTGGACTATCTTTGCTGTTCTGCTTCTAGTTCCTTTAGGTGTGCTGTTAGATTTTGTATTTGGGATTTTTCTTGTTTCTTGAGATAGGGCTGGATTGCAACGTGCTTTCCTCTCAGGACTGCCTTCTGCATCCCAAAGCATTTGGATTGTTGTATTTTCATTTTCGTTTGTTTCCATATATTTTTAAATTTCTTCTCTAATTGCCTGGTTGACCCATTCATTCTTCAGTAGGGTGTTCTTTAACCTCCATGCTTTTGGAGGTTTTCCAGACTTTTTTCCTGTGGTTGATTTCAAGCTTCATAGCATTGTGGTCTGAAAGTATGCATGGTATGATCTCAATTCTTGTATATTTATGAAGGGCTGTTTTGTGACTCAGTATGTGATCTATCTTGGAGAATGTTCCATGTTCACTCAAGAAGAAAGTATATTCTGTTGCTTTGGGATGCAGAGTTTTAAATATATCTGTCAAGTCCATCTGATCCAATGTATCATTCAGGGCCCTTGTTTCTTTAATGACCATGTGTCTAGATGATCTATCCATTTCTGTAAGTGGAGTGTTAAAGTCCCCTGCAATTACCACACTCTTATCAATAAGGTTGCTTATGTTTGTGAGTAATTGTTTTATATATTTGGGGGCTCCCATATTCGCCGCATAGACATTTGTAATTGTTAGCTCTTCCTGATGGATAGACCCTGTAATCATTATATAATGCCCTTCTTCATCTCTTGTTACAGGCTTTAATTTAAAGTCTAGTTTGTCTGATATAAGTATGGCTACTCCAGCTTTCTTTTGGCTTCCAGTAGCATGATAAATAGTTCTCCATCCCCTCACTCTGAATCTAAAGGTGTCCTCAGGTCTAAAATGAGTCTCTTGTAGACAGCAAATAGATGGGTCTGGTTTTTTTATCCATTCTGATACCCTGTGTCTTTTGGTTGGCGCATTTAGTCCATTTACATTCAGTGTTATTATAGAAAGATATGGGTTTAGAGTCATTGTGATGTCTGTAGGTTTCACGCTTGTAGCGATGTCTCTGGTACTTTGTCTCACAGGATCCCCCTTAGGATCTCTTGTAGGGCTGGTTTAGTGGTGACGAATTCCTTCAGTTTTTGTTTGTTTGGGAAGACCTTTATCTCTCCTTCTATTCTAAATGACAGACTTGCTGGATAAAGGATTCTCAGCTGCATATTTTTTCAGTTCATCACATTGAAGATTTCCTGCCATTCCTTCTGGCCTGCCAACTTTCAATGGAGAGATCCCTCACGAGTCTTATTGGTCTCCCTTTATATGTTAGAGCACATTTATCCCTAGCTGTTTTTAGAATTTTCTCTTTATCCTTGTATTTTGCCAGTTTCACTATGATAGGTCGTGTAGAAGATCGACTCAAGTTACATCTGAAGGGAGTTCTTTGTGCCTCTTGGATTTCAATGCCTTTTTCCTTCCCAGATCAGGGAAGTTCTCAGCTACTATTTCATCAAGTACACCTTCAGCACCTTTCCCTCTCTCTTCCTCCTCTGGAATACCAATTATGCGTAGATTATTTCTCTTTAATGCATCACTTAGTTCTCTAATTTTCCCCTCATACTCCTGGATTTTTTTATCTCTCTTTTTCTCAGCTTCTTCTTTTTCCATAATTTTATCTTCTAGTTCACCTATTCTCTCCTCTGCCTCTTCAGTCCGAGCTCTGGTCATCTCCATTTTATTTTGCAGCTCATAAATGGCATTTTTTAGCTCCTCCTGGCTGTTCCTTAGTCCCTTGATCTCTGTAGCAATAGATTCTCTGCTGTCCTTTATACTGTTTTCAAGCCCAGTGATTAATTTTATGACTATTATTCTAAATTCACTTTCTGTTATATTGTTTAAATCGTTTTTAATCAGTTCGTTAGCTGTCGCTATTTCCTGGAGATTCTTTTGAGGGGAATTCTTTCGTTCGTCACTTTGGATAGTCCCTGGAGTGGTGCTGAACTGCAGGGCACTTCCCCTGTGCTGTCTTGAATAACTTGTGTTGGTGGGCGCGGCTGCAGTCAGACCCGATGTCTGCCCCCAGCCCACCGCAGGAGCCCCAGTCAGACTGGTGTGTAACTTCTCTTCCCCTCTCCTAGGGGCAGGATTCACTGTGGTGTGGCATGGCCCTTCTGGGCTACTTGCACGCTGCCAGGCTTGTGGTGCTGGGGATCTGGCATATTAGCTGGGGTGGATCCGCAAGGTGCACAGGGATGGGAGGGGCAGGCTTAGCTCACTTTTCCTTCAGAGGTCCACTTCGGGAGGGGCCCTGCGGCACCTGGAGGGAGTCAGACCTGCCGCCGGAAGGATGGATCCACAGAAGCACAGCGTTCAGTGTTTGAGCGGTGCAAAAAAGTTCCCTGGCAGGAACTGGTTCCCTTTGGGATTTTGGCTAGGGGGTGGGCGAGGGAGATGGCACTGGCGAGCGCCTTTGTTCCCCACCAAGCTGAGCTATGTCGTCCGGGGCTCAACAACTCTCCCTCCCGTTGTCCTTCAGCCTTCCCCCTCTCTGAGCAGAGCTGTTAACTTCTAACCTTCCAGTTGTTAAGTCCCGCTTGCGCCCGAACATACTCCGTCTGGCCCCTCCGCTTTTGCTAGCCAGACTCGGGGGCTCTACTTGGCCAGCGGGCTGCCCCTCCACCCCAGCTCTCTCCTGCCAGTCCAGGTAGACACACCACCTCGCTGCCCTTCCTACCCTCTTCCGTGGGCCTCTCGTCTGCGCTTGGCTCCGGAGCCTCTGTTCTGCTAGTCTTCTGGCAGTTTTCTGGGTTATTTAGGCAGGTGTAGGTGGAATCTAAGTGACCAGCAGGACGCAGTGAGCCCAGCGTCCCCCTACACTGCCATCTTCCCCCTTTGAATGGTTTATTTTTTATTATTCTTGACACACTATCTACTTACTCATAAATAAATGAAGATTATCATAATTTAGGATTAAATACTGAGACTATAACTCTTTTATTTTAGCGTAAGTTTCATGAAATTGTATTTAATGTTCTCTATTAATAATAGTACTTTAGAAAACACTTTTTAAAACTTTTAAACAGGTTACTTGAGGTATAATTTTTATACTGCATGAACTATGTCAAAATAAAGCATATGGTGAGCATATGGAACAGTCAAGAAAATAGGCTTTTCATCAGCCCAGCAGTTTTCTACTCTGACCCACAGGGAATCGCTGCTCTGCTTTTTGTCATTATAAAGTAGTTCTCGGTTTCTTAAATTTTGCACAAATGCGGTCATATTGTGTAGTATTGTGAAAAGTAACCAAGTCACACATGCTTTGGTAGGCTTATTTTTCCTTATCCATGTACACACATAGAAATTAATGGCTGGGTGATTTGATTTTCCTGTGTTTAAAAATTCTTAAAAGTATGTAATAAGCCAGATTACATTTTAACCTAAAGCATACTTAGTCTGTAGCAGATCAACATGTTTTTGCTTCATCTGCGTATATTTTATGACTTGAGGTGAAGAGGTAAAAAAATGGTACCAAGGCTACTTTTAGACACTAGATAGTGTGTACCATACTTGTGTTATTTACAGTCATTTATACTACTACTTGCACAAAGAGAAATATTTTGTTTTTGATTATTTCACTTCATATTTTGTCAGCATTTTTAAGTATTCATTTTCTTTCAGGCTTCAAGGTATATGCCTGATACTTGTGTAATTAGAGCTATACAAAAAATCATCTGGGCATCAGGATGTGGGGCCTTAGAGCTGGTATTTAGCCCAAATGAAGAAATCACAAAAGTGTATGAGATGGTAAGAATGATTACAAAACTGTGTTTCTTTTATGTTAATTGTGCACATAACTAAATTTTCATCATCTCTTACATCTTTAAAGACCAAGTCATTTGTACCTAATAGTTTAAAGTAAGCTTATTGCTATATTTAACGTAACAATATATAATTTTATCTTGAAAGGAAAACACTTCAGTGTATCTTAAATTAATGAGTAATTTATTCTTGATTCCCTAACTTTACAGACATCCAGTGCAAGCAGTGAGCCAGAACTGGAGGATGAACAAGTTTGCTGTGAAGCATTGGAAGTGATGACATTATGTTTTGCTCTAATTCCAACAGCCTTGGATGCACTTAGTAAAGAAAAAGCCTGGCAGACATTTATCATTGACTTATTGTTGCACTGTCCCAGCAAGTAAGTGA
Source organism: Lynx canadensis (assembly GCF_007474595.2). Taxonomy (NCBI): domain Eukaryota; kingdom Metazoa; phylum Chordata; class Mammalia; order Carnivora; family Felidae; genus Lynx; species Lynx canadensis. The sequence goes on along the minus strand of NC_050200.1, from coordinate 353,926 downwards.
TGTTTTTTTTATTCTAAACGAAAGCTGACCTTATTCTTTTAAACAGAAATGAATTAGTTCTTACCATAATTTATCAGAAGTTAAATAAGGAAACTTTCGTTGTTTACTTAGCACTTTTATGTATAGGAAACATTTATTTCATGTTTCACTTAACCCAGGTGGACAGTTCAGTGACCTTAAGGCTTTTAAATAAGGTGTTATGCAATTATCACCACTATCTCTTAAATTTTTTATCCCCCTAACAATTTTTTTTTAAGTGATGATTCCTATTTTCCAAACCTCTAGCTCCTGGTTACTTCTGACCTACATACTGTCTCTGTGAACTTGCATCTTTTAAGTATCTCACATAACAGGAATCACAAAGTATTAGTCCTTTTGTGCTTGTATTGTTTCAATTAGCACGATGTTCTCAAAGTTCATCCATGTTGGAGCATGTTGCAGAATTTCCTTTTGAAAGCTGAATAATCCATTGTCTGTATATATGCCATGTTTTTACTTATACATTCATCAGTTGTTGGATAATTGGGTTGTTTCCACCCATGGCTATTATAAATCAATAATGCTACTATGCTAATTGCTATGAACCTGGATATCTGTTGGGGTACACATGCTCAGTTCTTTTAAAAATGTGCCTGAGAAATAGTTATGCTAGGTGAAATGGTAATTCTATGTTAAGCTTCTTGAAGGTCCACAAAACTGAATTCCACAATGGTGCACTATTTTATATTGCCACCAGCAGTGTACAGAGATTCCAGTTTCTCCATACCCTCTCCCATGCTTGTTATTAGTTAACTTTTTCAAAATAGTAGCCCTTCCAGTGGATGAGACAACATGGCATTTTATCATGGTTTAGATTATTTCTGTAGCAAAGTTGAGATTTTTTTCATGTGCCTATGGTATATCTAGTGTGGAGAAATATTTTCCTACACTCATTTTTAAATTGGATTGTTCAGGGATGCCTAAGTGGCTCACTGTTAAGCATTCAACTTTGGCTCAGGTCATGATCTCGCATTCCGTGACTTCGAGCCCCATGTCAGTCTCTGTACTGACAGCCCAGAGCCTGAAACCTGCTTCAGATGCTGTGTAACCTACCCCTCCCTTGCTCACGCATGTGCACTCTTCCATGAGCTCTCTCAAAAAAAATAATAACATAAAATTGTTTAAATAAATAAATATTTTGGGTTGTTAATGTGAATTTTACATAGGTTCTCCACATTCAGCTATAAGTACAGTTGGAATATTGAGCAAGATTACATGAAATCTGTAGATCACTTTGAGTAGTATTAGTATCTTAATATAATGAAGTCTTTCAGCACATCAACACATGTTGTATTTTATTTAGATCTTCCATTTTTTTCAACATCTCCTTGTATCTTCTTAGTTACATTTATTTATTCCTGAGTGTTTTATCCTTTTTGCTGTTTTTGTGGGTAGTGCTGTTTTCTTAACTAATTTCTTGTTGTCTCTGGATATTCATTGCTTAGTGTATAGAAATGCAGGTAACTTTTACATATTGACTTCATAGTTTACAGTTTTGCTGAATTCAGTTTCTTGATGAATTCTTCAGGATTTTATTAATATATGACATTGTGTCATTTACAAATGGAAATAGTTTCACTTCCTCCTTCCCAATTTTGGTATGTTTCATTTGCCTTTTCTTTGCATATTTTGAATAGAAGTGGTGATAATGACATACTTGTGTTGTCCTGATACAGAAAGATTTTAGTCTTTAGTCACTGGTTAGGAGGTTAAATCAAAGATTTTTGTGTATGATCTTCATCCTTTTGAGAAATTTCCTTTTTATTCCTTGGTCGTTAAGTGAATTTATCATAAAAAGGTTGGAATTCAGTGAGGTTTTTTTTCTGAATCCATTGAAATGGTAACAGGATTTTTCTCTTTATTGTATTTATGTGATGTATTAAAAAAAAATACTGATTTATGTATTAAATCTCTTGCATTACTGCAGTAAATCTCACTTGATCATTACATAGAATATTTTTAATACACTTATGAATTTGTTACTAATTTGTTGAGGATTTTATTTTTATTATGGTACAAATATATAACATTAAATTTCCTCTTTAAAGACCATATAGCTAATTAATATTAAATACATTTATAGTATTGCATAATAGAGCTCTAGAATTTTTTCATCTTGCAATAGTGAAACATCATACCCACTAAATGCTAATTTGTCCCCCAGCACATCACCACTACTCTGCTTTGGCAAACACCTTTTTACTTTCTGTTTCTGTGATTTTTTACTACTTTAGATACTTTGTATGATTGGAATCATGTGGTGTTTGTCTTTATGTCAATGGATTATTTGTTTAGTGTGATATCCTGGAGGTTTTTCCATGTCAAACCACTGGACAGGATTTCCCTCCTTTTTAAGGCTACATAAAATTGCACTGTATGTATTGTCACATATTTTTTATTCATTCATCTGTTGATAAACATTTCTGTTGCTTCCATCTCTTGGCTATGGTTAACAATTCTGTGATGAACTTGAATGTGCAAACATCTCTTCAGAGCCTACTTTTTGAATTATTCTGCCTGTATCCAGAAGTAGGATTACTGGGTTATAGTTAATTCCCTTTTTTTAATGTTTACTTATTTATTTTTGAGAGAGAGAGGGAGCAGGAAGCGTCCACACAGGGGAGGAGAGAGAGAGAGGGAGACAGAATCCAAAGTAGTCCGTGTAGAGCCCAACGCAGGGCTCGAATTCACAGACTGTGAGATCATGACCTGAAACAACGTCAGACACTTTACTGCCAGTTAATTCTGTTTTTAATATTTTGAGGAATCTCAATACCATTTTCAGAGTGAGAGCAGCTTTTTACATTTCCACCAAGATGGTGCAATTGTTCCACTTATTTCACAGGCTGTATGACACCTCTTACTTTGATAGTGGTCATCCTAATGGGTGCAGAGTGACATTTTGTTGTGTTTTGATTGACATTTCACTTTTGAGTTTCTTCTCATATACTAGTTGGCCTTTCTGGGAATATTTATATATTTATATTCTTACGGGGTTATTTAGGGTCTTGGTATATCTTTGTTGGGCTTTGTTATCGAGGTGATTTTCATGTTAAGGAGTATTTAGGAAGTCTCTCCCTTTAAATTATTCACTAAAAATTATTGATTTGTTTCATTTCTTCTTTAGTATAATTCACCAGTGAATTTTTCTATTCCTTGGCTTCTTTTGTTGTTGCTGTTGTTGGGGGATGTTTTTTGATAACTGTTTGGATTCCCTTCCTTGTTACAGATCTATTCATTGGTTTCAAATCTAATTTACTGTTCTACTTTTTTCATGTTGGGAGCGTAGGTTAATCATTGGAGTAGGTCTTCCTTTCTTAGTATGTATTTGCTGCTGAGCACACTGCTTTTGCTATACCCTACAAAATTTTGATGAAGTATATTTTGTTTGTGGTTTTTTTTTTTTGTTTTTTTTTTTTTTTAATTTTTTTTTTCAACGTTTATTTATTTTTGGGACAGAGAGAGACAGAGCATGAACGGTGGAGGGGCAGAGAGAGAGGGAGACACAGAATCGGAAACAGGCTCCAGGCTCTGAGCCATCAGCCCAGAGCCTGACGCGGGGCTCGAACTCACGGACCGTGAGATCGTGACCTGGCTGAAGTCGGACACTTAACCGACTGCGCCACCCAGGCGCCCCTTGTTTGTGTTTTATTTTTTTTTTTTTTTTTTTTTTTTTTTTTCAACGTTTATTTATTTTTGGGACAGAGAGAGACAGAGCATGAACGGGCGAGGGGCAGAGAGAGAGGGAGACACAGAATGGGAAACAGGCTCCAGGCTCTGAGCCATCAGCCCAGAGCCTGACGCGGGGCTCGAACTCACGGACCGCGAGATCGTGACCTGGCTGAAGTCGGACGCTTAACCGACGGCGCCACCCAGGCGCCCCCCTTGTTTGTGTTTTAAATGAATAGTTTTTTTTTTTTTTTTTCAACGTTTATTTATTTTTGGGACAGAGAGAGACAGAGCATGAACGGGGGAGGGGCAGAGAGAGAGGGAGACACAGAATCGGAAACAGGCTCCAGGCTCTGAGCCATCAGCCCAGAGCCCGACGCGGGGCTCAAACTCACGGACCGCGAGATCGTGACCTGGCTGAAGTCGGACGCCCAACCGACTGCGCCACCCAGGCGCCCCTAAATGAATAGTTTTTAAATAGCTTAATTTTTTCTTCCTTGACCCATGTGTTACTTAGAATTATGTAGTTTCATCTCTCTATCAAGCATATGTTAGGGTTTTCTAGCCATCTCTCTGTTAATTGATTTTTAATTCCATTGTGATCTGAAAACATACTTTGTATGATCATTCTTTTAAATATTTTAAGATATGTTTTACATCCCAGAAATTTCTATCCCATTGATAGAAAATTTTGTCGGTGTCAATCTGAGATGAATATACATTCTGCTTTCATTAGAGGAAGTACTTTCTAGATGTTCATTATATACAGTTAATTGGTGGTGCTCTTCAATTCAGCTGTGTCATTATTCATTTTCTGACTGATGGATCCGTCGGTTACTGGTAGTGGGGTACCGAAGTCTCCAACTGTAATAGTGAGCGCTTCTATCTCTCCCTGAATTTTTATCAACTTCTACCTCATGTAATTTTGTGCTATTGATAGTTGTATAAATAATGTTCTGATAACTTTCCTTGCTCTGTAGTCTGCTCTGTGTGAAATTATAATTTTGTCTGAATTATCACTTCTCCAGCTTTCTTATGGAGTAGTATAGAATGTCTTCTTCAGCACTTTAATTTTAATCCATGTTTTTAATAGGGGTTTCTTTCAGTAATATATACTAGTCTGTTAAATGCTAAAGTATGTATTTTTGTGTATTTAGACCTTTGAATTTTAAAGTGATTATTGGTGTCTTTTGAATATTATCTACCATATTTCTACTCATTTTCCATATTATTGATTCTTTCATGTTTTCTGCCTTTTTATATTTTTCACTTAAATATATATAACTATGTAACTTGTTACTACATTTCCTGTACAAAGTTTACCTGTACTAATGTTTATTTTCTAAAATTTGCAAATTGATCACAAGTGCTAAGATCAACATTGAAAAGATTGGTATTAAGGTTTTTTTGATGCATTATAATTTTTTTTTTTTTTAATTTTTTTTTTTTTCAACGTTTATTTATTTTTGGGACAGAGAGAGACAGAGCATGAACGGGGGAGGGGCAGAGAGAGAGGGAGACACAGCATGGGAAATAGGCTCCAGGCTCTGAGCCATCAGCCCAGAGCCCGACGCGGGGCTCGAACTCACGGACCGCGAGATCGTGACCTGGCTGAAGTCGGACGCTTAACCGACTGCGCCACCCAGGCTCCCCTGATGCATTATAATTTTAAAGAAAAGTTTTCTTAAGAAAACAAAATCAGTTGTTTAATATTGTATACTGACCTATTTTTATTTTTAAAAATTTTCCCAGCTTTACTGAGGTGTACCTGATAAATAAAAGTTATGTGTATGTACAGCATGTACTGTGAATTTCTTAAATATGTAAATTGTGGCATGGTTACTGAAATCAAGGTAACTAATACATCCTTTGCTTCACACAGTTCATTTATTTATTTTTTCTATTTTTTGCAAATGGGCAAACTTGAGATCATCTGTTAGCAAATTTTAAGCACTAAATATAGTTACCAAATTGTACTTTATTTCTACAAAACTTGTCAAAATTCTGGATAATCAAAAATCTGTGCCCTTTAACCAAGATTTTCCTAAATACCATTCTACTCTCTACTTTTAAAAATGTGAGATTTTTCAATTCCATATTTATGTGAGATTGTGCATGCATACTTGTCTTTTGTAGGTCTGGCTTGTTTCATTTTGCCTCTTGCCCTCCTGGTTCACCCATGTTGTCACAAATGAAGAATTCCCTTCTCTCGAACAGCTGAGCTGTTCTCCACTGTACATATGTATCATGTTTTCTTTGTCTAGCCATCTATAATAAACACTGGACTGAATTGGAGAGTAGATCTTAAAGATTAATTTCATTCAGTTGGATATATATGCAGAAATTGGACTGCTGGATGATATGGTAGTTTTGTTTTTAGTTTCTTTTAAGGAATCCGTAACAGATTTACAGATTTACATTTCACCAACATTGTGCAGTGTGTTCTTTTTTTAATCCACTTCCTTGCAAACACTGGTTATCTCTTGCCTTTTTAAAAATAGGTCTAATGGGTCTAAGGTGATACCTATCTTGGTTTTAATTTTATTTCCTGATGATGAGTCACAATGTTCTTGTTACATATCTATCAGCCTTTATATGTTTTCTTTGAAAAATGTGTCCGTTAATGTCTTTTGCCCATTTGAGGGATTTTATTTTTTTTTATGTTAAGCTGCATAAGTTCCATACATTTTGGATAAAAACTTCTTATCAGAATCATGGTTTCCAAATAGATTCTTTCATTCTATAGGTTGCCTTTTCAATCTGTTGTTTCCTTTGCTTTGCTGAGGCTTTTTAAAAAGTTTGATTCAATCCTGTATCTATTTTTGTGTTTTGCTGTACTTCTGGTGTCATATCCAACAATGTATGATACCTCTGTCTTTGTTCTTAATTGGGATTGCTTTGGTTATTAGGGGTATTTTGTGGCACCATATGAATATAGGATTGTTTTTCTGTTTCTGTAAGCATGCGATTAGTATTTTGACAGGGATTATATTGAAGTAGATTTTTGTTCGAATGAACATTATAACCATATTAATACTTCTGATCCATAAATATGGGATGTCTGTCTGTAATTTCCTTAATCAGTTTTAAAATTTTCAGTTTACAAGCCCTACACCTCTTTGAGTTTATTGTAAGCATCTTATTTTGTTCATATTAGTAACAGGGTTGCTTTCTTAGTATCTTTTTTTTATCCTTGTTTGTTTATAGAAATAAAACTTTTTTATGTTTTGATTTTGTATTCCACAACTTTAGTTCCAACAGATATTTTGTTATTGAGTAAAGTTTTCTACGTATATTTTCATTTTTCTGTAGTCAGTTTTACTCTTCTGGATCCATTTTATGATTTGTCTAATTGCTCTAGAAAGAATTTTTACTTCTGTGATAATAGAAGTGGTGAGAGTGGGTATCCCTTACCTTATACTGTATGTTAGAAAGCTTTTCAGGTTTCCACCATTGATTATGATGTTAAGTATTGGCTTTTCACATTAATTGTATTGAGGTAAGTTCCTTCTATTTCTTTTTAAATTTTAATCACAGATGAATATTTAACTTTTACCAAATGCTTTTCTGCATGTATTGAGCTGATCGTTCTATTACTACTACATTTTGTTAATGTGACGTATCACTGACTGATTTATATATATTGAGTCATCCTTGCATTCCAGAAGTAATTTCCACAAGGTCATGATGTAACCCTTTTTATGTGCTGTTAAATTTGGTTTGTATAATAGTATTGGTGATTTTTATATCTTTTCATCAGGGATATTGGCCTGTAGTTTTCTTAAAGTGTTTTTAGCTAGCTTGGATATATATAGAGATGATGCTATCCTCATAAAAGAAGTTTGGAACTGTACTCACTTCCTCTGTGTTTTTGGAAAACTTTAAAAGAATAGGTATTAATTGCCTGTCAGTGGTAGAGCCATGAATTACCCATGAAACTCTCTGTATTGGTTCGGAGTTTTTAATTGTTAATTCATGCTTCTTAATTTGTTTTGGTTTGTTCATTGTTTCTCTTTCATGATTCAGATTTGGTAGATTGTATATTTCTAGGAAATTACCAGTTCTTTTTAGATTTTTGTTAGTATTTGATTGTAACACTACAATAACATTTTTTCATAATTCATTATCCCTTTTATTCCTGAGACATACATTACAGTGTTTCCCCTTTCATTTTCGGATTTTATTTAAGTTTTCTATTTTTCTTAGTCTAGGTAAGGGTTTCTCAATTTGAAACTTCCTTTTGAGATTGCTTTTCCTGCCTTCCACAAGTTTTGGTATGTTCTGCTTTCATTTTCTCAAGATTATTTTTTAAATTCCGTTTTTGTGCTTTTTTGTTTTTGTTATATCTTTTATTTGTATCTTAGAGAGCAGGAGAGAAGGCGGGTGGAAATAGAATCTGAAGCAGGCTTTCCACTCCACACAGGGCTCCATCTCAGACCTGGGATCATCACCTGAGCTAAAATCAAGCGTCAGACACTCAACTAACTGAGCCATCCAGGCGCCTCATAAGTTCCCTTGTTTTGATTCTCTTACTTAATACTTGCTCAGAAGCATGGGTGAAAAGTTCTGAATATATCTAGTTAGGTCTATTTAGTCTATAGTGTTGTTCAGTTCTGCTGTTTTCTTACTAATTTTCCTGCTGAGTAATCTATTCTTAAGAATGGAGTATATCAAGTTTCTTTGTATTATCGTATTGCAATATTTGTACCTTCAAATCTGTATTTGTTTTATATTTAGGTGTTTTGATGTTGGTGTTGAACATCCAGTTGAATTGACCCTTTATCATTATTTAATATCCTTCCTTGCTTTTAGTGAGAGTTTTTGACTTAACGTTGTTTTGTCTACCCTGTTCTCTTTTGGTTACCATTAGCATGGAATAATCTTTATTCTTTTCTTAATCGTCAGCCAGTGTCACTTTATTGTAGGCAGCAGATGGTGAGATCTTGGTTTTTTTCCTAATCCATTATCTACTCAGGGTGGAGGTTTTTTGTTTTGTTTTTGATTAGCAGATTTACGCCATTTACATTTAAAGTAATAGATATAATAGTTTGTTAATACATACAAACTTACTCTTGCCATTTTCTTAATTGTTGACTATTCCCTCCATCTTTGCTATTCTATTTTGTGATTTGATTTTTTTGTGTAATGATACACTTTGATTCATTTTTCTCGAGTATGGCTTGCACTTACGACCTGAGCTGAGAACAAGATTCAGTGCTTAACTGACAGAGCCACCCCAGCATCCTTGATTTTTTTTCAATAGCATCTGTTGTTTTTGACATAAAGTTGTATCTCCTTGTGGGTTTGATTTGCATGTCCCTAATGGTGAGCACTTGTTCATGTGCTGATTAGCTCTAGTCAGGTATCTCTCTTGGATATATGTGTATTCGTGTCTTTTGGCCATTTTTATTCACAGTTTATATCTTTTTATTGTGTGTCCATTAACAAATTATAACTACAGCGAGTTTAAAACTTTTGCCTCTACAACTGTTAGAGATAGTAGTGATTTATACACCACCATAATGGTGGGTGAATGAATGAATGAATGAATGAATGAATGAATGAATGAATGAATGAACGAACGAGTGAATGAATGAATGAATGAATTTGACTATATTTATACTTTTATATATATTTTTATGTTACTGATTAACATTCTTTCAACATGAACTTCCTTTAGCATTTCTTATAAGGCAAATCTTGTGGTAATGCATTATCTTACCTTTGTTTGCTTCAGATGCATTTATATTTTATTCATTTCTGATGGACAGTTTTCCCAAGTATAGCATTTTTTTCCTTTTAACACTTTGAATATTTCTCTCTTGTTCTACTGGTTTGTCAAGTTCTGCTGACAAATCCTCTTACAGTCTTATGGAGGATTCTTTTCCTTTGAAGAGAGTCACTTTTCTTGCTATCAAAATTCCTTCTTTGTCTTTAACTTTTGATAATTGGATTGTAACACATGTGTCTTGGTGAAGTCTTTATATTGGTTTGCATTTGGGATCTTTTGAATTTTATAAATCTCATAATCTGTATCCTTCCCACAATTTGGAAGTTCTATCTCAAAATAAACCCATTTGTTTCTTCTCCTTCAGTGACTCCCAACATGTATTTATTGGTGTTTCTTGATGTTACAAGACTTTTTATTACTATTTTTTTTTCTCTCTTTTTTTCCTCCACTAACTGGACAATTACAAATGATATCTCTTAGTATTCATATATTCCTTCTTCTATTTGATTTCTGCTGATGAAGCTCTCTGAATTTTTTCATTTTATTCATTGTATTGTTCGGCTGCAGAATTTCCCTTTTGTTTCTTTTCAAATATTTCTGTTTTCAGTCTTCATATATTCATGTATTGTGTTCTTGGGTTCATTGAGTTGTGTATATTCTCTTGTACTCATTGATCTTTTTTAAACAATTATTTTGAATTCTTTGTGAGGCAGTTTGTAGTTTTCGTTTCTGTGGAGTCAGTTACTTAAAGATTATTTTATTCATTGCTGGTGTCTTGCTTCCTTGATTCTCCATATTATAGTAGCTCTTAGTTGTGTGCATATTTGAGGGAGCAGTCACCTCTTCCAGACAGAAAGATCTTTAGCTGTTGTGTGTTAATATATTGGTGCTGGATGATGGGATGTGCAAGCTCCCGCTTCATGAGAGTATAGCAATTCTGAGAAGTTAAGGTCAGGGTTGAGAAAGATACAGGCCCTATTCTGAATAACCAAAGCCATAGATATTAGTTGTCAAAAGCAGAAATTTTAAGCCACTGGAGAAGTAGAGAGCATGGCTGCAGCAGTGATAAGGTTATCTGGGTTCCTCCTGTTTTCATTTTCCTCCATGAGAGAAAATTGCAACTGAGTCGATCTCTCTTTGCTTTGAGTTGCATTTTCCTCAGGGATGGGGTAATTAATGTAACTTTTCTATGTGGCCATTCTCAGTTTTTGTGCCCTGATTTTTATGTGCTGCAGCCTCATTCAACTCTGAATCTGTCCCAGGGATATTTTTGTGGATACGTAGTGGTTTATTAATTGTTTTTGTTGGAGGGACAAGCATGGAAACCTCCTATCCATAATCTGGCTAATGTGGGTTCACTGATCTGGCTTTAATTCAGCATTTGATCTGATTCTGTTCTTCCCCATCTTATCACTTATACTCCCTTAATTACTTTTTAATGTGGTTACTCTTGAATCTGCAAGAACACTGCACGTTCAAGAATGAGGCAAATTCCTTATAACATAGAGTTTCCAAATCGCCTTCTTTTCTTTGTAACATTGCTGTCATTCATTTCATATATCCATAAGCTGTACTCAACAAGTTACTGTCCCCATTATTATTTTGAATACACTACTATCTATTAATAGTAAGAAAAGTAAGATTTTCCCCCTTAGTATAGTACTTCTCTAAAACTCTGTATTTCTCTGTATAGATTTAAGTTTCAGACCTGTATCATTTTCCTTTCTTCTGAAATATTTCTTTTAACATTTTGCAGGATAAGTCTACTGACAATTTCCTTATATTTTGTTTGAGAAAGTGGTTTTTTTAATTGTTTTTTGTCTTTCATGTTTTAATGATAGTTTTGCTGTGTACAGATTTCTAAGTTGATGGGTTTTTCTTTCAATACTTTAAATATTTCACTCTATTTTCTTCTTGCTTTCATGGTTACTGAAGAGATGTCAAAGGTAATTATTATTGCTCCTCTGTATAGGTAAGGTTTTTTTACTCTCGCTTCTTTCAAGATTTCCACTTTTTCTTTGATTTTTCTGGACACAGAAAAAATGCCTATGTGTACCTGTTTTGGTATTATCTTTCATGGTGGCCTCAGTTTTCTTGATCACTGATTTAGAGTGTCGTTGATTTTGGACAATTCTCCATTGCTATTGCTTAAAATAATTTCCTTGTTTTGTTTCTTTGTTATATACCCATTATCCATATGTTGTACTTTCTGTAGTTGTCTCGCAATTCTTGGTATTCTGTTTCATCATCTTTTGTCCTTTGCGTTTCCATTTTCAGAGTTTCTATTGCCATTTTTTCAACTTCACCAGCTATTTTCTTCAGTTGTGTAATCTTTTGATAACACCACAGGCATTCTTCCTTTCTGTTACAGTGACTTATATATATAATTAACATTTATTTGGTTGTTTCCTAAAATTGCCACTGTTGTGTCTACATCACCCCCATGTTCATACATGTTCTTTGTTTTACCTGTTAGATCCCTTGGTATATTAATTATACATTTTCAAATTCCAAGTCTGGCATATTTGCTCTGTTTCTTCAAAATTTGTTTTTTACTTTTCTTTTAGTGTCTTTTATATTTTGCTGAAAGCTGAACTTGACATTATTAGGTAAATAGACCTTATTGGGGAGGAACTTGGCTGTGTTTATTGTCTGTTATAGATACTAGTTGTAGAGGCTAAAATTTCCTGTGGTATCCTTGTTTTTTCCTGTGTTGAGTTACATTTCTCTAGAGACATCTTCTTTAATAAGATCTGAGAAGTTTAGTTTTTTCCAGTGAATTCCATGTTATTATAAGGGCTGCCTATTGATGTGAGTTAGAGGAAGTTACCATATAGTTTCATCTTTACGTTACAAACTCTGAGGTTTTGCTTATCTGTGTACAGCTCAATTTCTTCCTCATATTTGAAATACAGTTTTGTCAGACGTAGTATTTCTGTTTGGTAGGTTTTTTTTTTTCTTTTCAGCGCTTGGAGTTTTTTGGACCATAGCCTTCTTGATGAGAAACCCACTGATAATTTTGGTGAGAATCCTGTGTGCCTGATTTGTTGCTTCTCTTGCTGCAAGATTCTTCTTTTGTTTGGCTTTTGATAATTCAGATGTATTACATGTGTATATGTGGGTCTGTTGGATTCATTTAGGTTCTTAAACTGCATGTCCACGTCACTCCTCAAATTGAGGAAATTTTTCAGTCTTTTTCGAATAATCTCTGCTGCTTTCTATCTCTTTTCCTCTACTTGGACTCTTTGTTCACTTTCAGTTATTCTTTCTGCTTCTGACACAATCATTACAATTGTTCTGTCTTCACATTTGATGATTTCTTTAATCTACCTATTAAATCTACTTACTTAAATATTTCTAAAATGGATTTTTCATTTAAGGTATTATACTTTCCAGCTGCATAATTTTTTAGGGGATTTCTTTTTTATGTTTTCTGCCTCTTCATTGTTTTGTTTTTAATTTTATACATACCTCCTTTCTTGATGTTCTCATTCTTTTCATGCTTTGAGCATCCTTAAGACAGTTTGTTGTTTTTTTTTTTTTTCTTGAAGTCAGTATCTGATTGTTTTCAGGGACATCTTTGTTGACTTGTTTTTTTTCTTGACTGGACTATAGTTTCCTGGCAATTTATGCATTGTATGTTCTTTGATGAAACCTGGACATTAGAAATATACAGTGTTGTATTTCTGAAAATCAGATTTTCCCTTTCCCACAGTTTTGCTGGTGTTTGATGTTGTCATTGCTGTTATTATTGTACGCAGTCTCTGCTCTCATAATCAACCTGGGGTGTAAACTGTACGTTTTCATAGGTATTTTCTGAACCTTTTCCCTTCCTTGAGCACATACAGTGACTTTTCTAAATTCCCCCATATATGTGTTTGCTGTTGAATGTCCTAATCCTGAAATGTTAGAAGAGAAGAGAAGAATAAGAAAAGAGAAGAATCAGAATTATAAGAGAAGAATCAGAAAAGTTAGTGACAAAATCCATATGCCCTTTTTAATGCTCTGGAAGTGCTAAGCCAGAGCAGAGTGGTTTCCCCAGTGGGAGTGAGAGTTGAATAATGACTTCCCGCGTCTATATCTACACTGTATTACCAGAAGCAGGAACCAAAAATCAAAACACGTATCTCTGATATTTGGAGGACATAGTGCCTAACTGACCATTCTGACTTACATGTGTTGCTGCTAGAATATTTGCTTTTGTTTCATGACACAACTTTTGCTAGGAGATGGAATCTTGGGACTCTATTCAGCTATCTTCCAAAATTATCTTTTACTTTTAATTATGTGTCTTTGTATCTAAAGTGAGCCTCATGTAGATGACATAAGTGATTCTTTTTTAAGTCATTTTGGCAATCTTTGCCTTTTAATGGGAGAGTGTAATCTCTTTAAATTTAAAGTAAGTGAATGACAGGCACCTCTCTGGCTCATTTGGTATAACATGCAATGTATGAGTCTTGATCTCAAATTTGTGGATTTGAGCCACAAATGTTGAGTGTAGACATCACTTAAAAATAAAATCTTTTTTAAAAAGTAAATAAATAAAGTAATGACTTAATCTGATATTGTTTTTTGGATATTTGATAGTGTACCATTTTGATTCCTTTATTTTTCTGTATTTATCTTTTATAGTTGTTATCCCAAGAATATCAGTTAATACCCTAAACTTAAACAGTCCTAGTTTGAATAAGAACAGTGTGTTTGAAAAATGCCAAGTTAGTTTTACTAACATATAAATACTGTTGTCTCCATTTTAGTCCTTTTCCTTTGTATATTTATTGTTGAAGATTACATCTCTAAACACTAGTGTGACCATTCACACAGATGTAAAATTGTTTCTTACATTTGCCTTTTAAATCTCATAGTAAAGGGAGGCTGGGTGGCTCAGTCGGCTGAGGGTCTGACTTTTGACTTAAGCTCAGGTCATCATCTCATCATGTTCATGGGTTTGAGCCCTACATCTGCCTCTGCTCTGACAGCATGGAGCCTACTTAGGATTCTCTCTCTGTCTCTGTCCCTCCCCCCTGTTTGTGTGCTTGCTCATGCTTTCCTTCTCAAAATAAATAAATAAACTTCAAAATCCATGAGTATCATAGTAAGAGAGGCTACATGCTCAGAGCAGTGCTGATTTTTGCATTTCAAATATAGTTAACTGTTACCAGTGTTGTTTACAGAATATGGCTTCATATAACTGGTTAGTGTGTTTTCATTTCGTTTGTAGGATGCCCTTTTAGGACAGCTCTTCATCACATTCCCTTAACTTTTTCTTATCTTGAAATTTCTTCATTGAAGATGTTTTGTACTGGTTGATAGTTTTTTCTTTTGTCACTTTATATCTGTCATTCTGCTTTCTTGATTGGGAGTTTATGATGAGAAATCATCTGTAAATCTTACTGAAGATTACTTAGGTATGACAAATTGCTTCATCCTTTATGCTTTCACAATCTAGTCTTTGGCTGTCAATAAATTGGCTATAATGTATTTCCCTGTGACTCTGTCTTTGGTTTTCCAGTTTCAAGTTTGTTGCCTTTGTTGGGTGTGTATTTTAATGTCTTTCATCAAAATTAGGAATGTTCAGTCATTATTGTTAAAATATTCTTTCTGTCTTCTGGGACTTTTGGTTTACTTCATGGTATGTCACAAGTTCCTTAGACATTTTAAATTTTTCTTTATGTTCCTCATACTAGATTGTATCTGTTGTTATCTTACTCTTTTTCTCTGCCTGCTCAAATCTAGTCTTGAATGCCACTGTGGAGTTTTTTTATTTCTGTTGTTTACTTTTTGTGTCTGGAATCTCTATTTAAATCTTCTAACAGTTTCTATCTCTTTCATAAAACTTTGTCATACATTCTTGTTTTTCCTTTGTACCCTGGTGGTTTGATCATGTTTATGAGTGTTTCAAATCTTGTAGAAAGTTCAACATCTAGCTTCCTGAGGTACACTGTTAATTTATTTATTTTCTTTGTATTCACCATACTTTTTTATTCCTTTGTATAATTTTTTCTTTTTCCCCCTGAAAATGGTATATATCAATTTTACAATTCATGTAATAACTGGAAATTAGATCTGTCCTCTTCTCCAGACTTGCTCTTCTTGATGTTGGAGAGTTAATTATGTAGTGCCAGGGACACCTGCTGGCTTAGGCTTAGTTGAGTGGAGTATGCGACTTTTAATATGGGAGTCATGAGTTTGAACCCCACATGGGGTGTAAATTGCTTAAATAAATTCAGCTTTTTAAAGAAGATTTTGTTGTGCCAGTATTTTGGCAAAGTACAAAGAAAAATCTGTTTTACAAATTGGAACTGTATTAATAGTACATTCCTTTAGTACTTTATGCAAACATTTGTGCAAACATTTGTAACCATGCTTCATCATTCACTCTCTGATCATACTATCCTACATATTAGCCTGAGGTGAAAGCTTAACTGTCATGTATTTTTTAGTATTTGTCCCGTCCTATTAATGTGACTTTTCTTTCAGTGTTTTTGGCTGCTTTTCAAAGTCCTGACTTCCTCTCCCCCAAAAAAACTCTCTAGGTCTTGCTACTTTGTCAGTTATAGGTTTCAGTTACAATCTTTGCTCCTAAGAGCTTTGGGTTTTTCTGTTGCCATAGGATGTTTTTGCCCATTACATTGTCTTTTCCACCATAAGTGAGTTCTGAAGAAACAGAAATTGAGTGTTCTCTGTGTACATGAGTTCTGCAGAAGCCTTAGATAAACTAGCCACAAACACAATAGTTTACAAATAAGGTCTTCTTTGCTCCATCCAGAAGCAGGAACAGGATCTCACATTGTGAATGTGGCTTGCCATCTTGAAGGACTTACACCACACAGAGTAGATGGTGGGGAGAGCACCAAAAAACTTTCCTATCATTTTTAAGTTGTGATTTTTGTGATATGGTGTTTGATTGATTGATACAGATTGGTTTTTCAAGAGTTCTGTAAGTTTTTGATTGGTTTCTGATGTTTCCATAGAGGAACAGGAGCTTGGAACTGGCTGCTGTGCAATATTGCTTCTATCCTTTTTAGCATTATTTATTTTTAATTTCCAAATTTTCATATAAGAAGTTTGTTTTAACCCATTAAAAACCTGATAAAAATACTTTAATAGAATATTAACCTCCTAACTTGGTTTCACTATTGTTGAGCTTTTGTTTTGTTAGTGATGTCAATTTTTTGTTTGTTTTGTTTTTAAGTGAATCCATGTACTGCATATAAAATTTGATACTTTAGATAGGATAATTAGGAAATAAGTATTTCACTAACTAATTGACTTTCATCTAAGTACCTGAAAGAAATACTAAAGGAATGAACACATAGGTTTAGAGAAGTGTCAGCATATGTAAAAGCTCTGGACACGTCTTCTTGACCTCCTAGTAGAAAAACAAGGTCATTGTTGCTAGAACTGAGTGAGTAAGGGGGACATTTTTAGAGATGAGGTAAAAGATAACTAGCAATGTGTGTGATTATGTAAAGCTATCGGTCATTGTAAGGACTTTGGATTTTATTTTAAGTCCGTGGTAACAACTGAAGGTGGAATTGCAAGTATACCTACAATTTGCAGAGCTGTTCTCTTGCACCTTGACTTAAGTGAAATAGGAAGTGATTGCAGTGTTTTGAGTGGAGGTGATATGTTTGACTTAACATTTCAAGTTATTTTCTTGGGCTGCTTTTTTTTTCCTTCAGAAAAATGACAAGTATCAGATATTTTCAGTGTGTACTTATTTTTTCTGAGTTTGAGCAGTGTACTATGAGACACCTGCGAATTCTTTAAAAGTATTAAACCACTTCTGCAGAAAATTTTGAAGGAAGTTATATATGTGGATGTATTTAGATGTATTTTGGAGGTTTTTTTGAATCCCATCTTTGGTATTTGTAAATGAGAGGAACTTTTAATTTTAAGATCCTTAAAAGTTGTGTGTTTACATTTGGGCAGACTACATAAATTGAAGTCTGGCTAGTAATCTGGCTTACTAAAACTGAACTATGTATTATTTCCTCTTCTCCTTGTCTTCTTTTTTCTTCATTGCTTATTAACACTTTTGTGAAACCATAATATGTGTGAATAAGAGCTTCCGTCTCTAAGGTAATTGAAGGAAGAGGAGCACAGAACTAGATCCTTGGTATTTGGGGAACTAATCTGGACTAGAACTGGAATACATGTCTATTCAAACACCACACCACAACATTCATATTCTGATGTTTATGTTTTCCTCTCCCAATACATAATTGCTCTTGTGGTACAACAGGTGCTAATGATTTTCCAGCAAGCAACCCAAAAGTTTTTCTCAAGAATTATAGTAGGGGTAGGCAGAATTTTCATTCCTAAGGCATTAACTTCAGTAGTAATTTTTACCAGTTGAGAAAATACTTTAAAGTTAGAATATGGGCATTATGTTCTGTTTCAAATTTGAACCACAAATTTGAATCTAGCAGCTGTCAAGAAGAAAGAAATGTGGCATTTATCCACAAATACAAGTAATTTATAATGCCCTTTTACCCACCAGTTAACACCTAAACATGTGTTAGGCTATTAATAACCAGGATATCTCTCTTCATTTATAAAGCCTGAAAGACTTTGCTTTTGTCAGAGATTAAAGAGATCACCATTTAACCTGAAATCAAAAAGACAGAAGTGGATTTATCACTGATAAACTGATAAAAAAAAAAAAAATGACTTGTTTTTGTCTTGTCTTGAATCTTATCACTGAGGATAGTAAGGGAGAACTATGCCAATTAGGCACATTTTCTGAGTAAAGCAGACTGTATGGAGTTCAGGCACTGGCAGATTTGCACAGACATCAGTAGGTTGATGTTTTTTGTACATTCACATATTCAGGTGAGACAGGGGGTTGCTGGATGGGTGCTTTATTGAAGTCTTTTTCTGATCTGATTTTTGTTAACACGCTCTTTGGTTCTTTCCAAAAGCTCAAAAGTTGACTGAGGCATTTGTGCTTTGTTGATTTCATAGATTTTAAGCTAATTTTGTTGCCTTCATTTTATCCCAACTAACGGTAAGGCTTTTCTCAAATTTGTGAAAACTTTAAGGTCTCATTTTCTAATGGGAATTGCAGACAGACCTCTAGCTTTTAAACAAGTAGTCTTTACCAGCGTGGTAACTATAGAATACCTCTTTTGTAGGTTCCAGAATCATCATCATAAACACAATATTCCAGAGAGATCAACATATTATTCAACATTTTTGAAGATATAAATAAATAAAAGTTACATGAAATTTTTGGTACTGAAATTACAGACTGTTTCTAAAAATCCTCAATTAGGGGCGCCTGGGTGGCGCAGTCGGTTAAGCGTCCGACTTCAGCCAGGTCACGATCTCACGGTCCGTGAGTTCGAGCCCCGCGTCAGGCTCTGGGCTGATGGTTCAGAGCCTGGAGCCTGTTTCCGATTCTGTGTCTCCCTCTCTCTCTGCCCCTCCCCCGTTCATGCTCTGTCTCTCTCTGTCCCAAAAATAAATAAACGTTGAAAAAAAATTTTTTTTAATCCTCAATGAGATGAAAATATATAATCAATATAGTGTTCAAATGATCCTTAAACTCTGGTATATATCAGAATCCTTAAGATTCCTTATTAAAATGTAGATTGCTGGACCTCTCTTTCTGAGTTTCTGAATCAGAAAGTATAGATTGGGCTGAAGAATGTGTATTTTTAAGAAGTTCTCTATTTCCCAGGTAACACACATGCTTCTCATCTGATGATCATTTTGACAACCATTGAAAAATGACAAATGGCTTCATCTGTTTTGAGTTACTTGCTTCAAAGTACGGATCGTTGAAACAGTTCTTCACGGGGCCAAAAAAATAGTTTTCATTACTATATGCCATGTTCTGTTGGGGCTCTAGGGTTATTGCAAGATTTGGGGTTGTTTTTTTTTCCAAGGGACATTTTAAAGGATATCCTGTGGGCACCTGGGTGGTTCAGTCAGTTAGGCGTCCTACTTTTGATTTCTGCTCAGGTCATGATCTGATGGTTTGTGAGGTAGGACCCACATTAGAATCCCCACTTGTACACTCACTTGCTCTCTCTCTCTCTCTCTCTCTCTGTCAAAATAAATAAAATAAAATTTAAAGGTATCCTGCAGATACTGATTTTATTCATGTACATTTGCCCTTTTCATTTTTAGCAAACCTTACCCCCACATCATAATGCAAGAAACTTTAACCAGTTAATTTCCAAGCTATGGTTATAGATTGAAGTTTCACTCTCTGAAAAATAGTTTATTTTTATCCTGTGCTGCTATCTCATTTTTAATGAGTTATAAGTCACTGCCTTGTAATTTCCAATTAATTCATCTCCCCTGCTAAAGATACCCCAGTGTCAGAATAATGTATTGGAGCTTTTTTTTCATTAATGTAATACATTAAATAAAAAATGTTTTCATTTCAGAACTGTTCGTCAGTTGGCACAGGAGCAATTTTTTTTAATGTGCACCAGATGTTGCATGGGACACAGACCTCTACTTTTCTTCATTACTCTGCTGTTTACCATTTTGGGGGTAAGACATTTTTTAATGGACTTAATATGATTCATTCTTAAAACCAAGAACATTCAGGAAATTAGTTTTAAGTTTTATTAAGATTTGGTAGGTAGGGCACCTGGCTGGCTTAGTTAGCAGAGTATATAGTTTTTGAACTCAGAGTTTTGATTTCAAGCCCCATATTGGATGTACAGATAGCTGTTTTTAAAAAATCTTTTTTAAAAAATTTGGTTTATGCTTAGTAAATAAAATATTTTCTAATAATGTCTGTAATGTTTGTAAACTGACTTTTACTTTTTATAAAACTTTCTTGGAAAAAGGTAATTCAAACTCCTTATGTTTTATGTCTTTGCTAGATAGATGTTCCTACTTTATGATCTGGATTTTTTTTTAATTAACATGAATTTTTAACATGACTTTGCAAATTCATAGTACATAATCATATTGCAGAACACAGCAAGAGAGAGAGGTAAACATTCAGGTGACTATTTCACTCTTCTGCGGCATCTTCTTAACTACGCTTACAACAGCAATATTAATGTACCCAATGCTGAAGTTCTTCTGAACAGTGAAATAGATTGGCTCCAAAGGATTAGGGTAAGTGGTATAATATTCTGCTTTATTAAAAGTGGGCTGATAGTTTTGAGTATGTTAAACAAAAAATCCTTGGGAATAATAAAAATAAGAGTATACTTTTCATTACTAGGTAACTCCTAATTCACAGAACATAAAACTAGTTTTATAGAAATGTTTTACTTCAGTTGGGAGTCAGAAAGCTAATGTTCAGTGTTTTTCCACTTTGATATTTTTGGCCTATTTTATCCATTATTGTATTTAATGAATAGTCTTGATTTTTTGTTTCTAAATAATACAGTCTGATAAGTTGCCATTTACATTTAACCACTTGGTACCTTATACCAGTTTTACCAGTTCTGTGAGAGTATATTTCTGAAGTGTATAGCTTTTGGCTGCAGATTAGCATTCTTGTAGAGGATTGTGAAGCCTATTTCCAAAATAGTATTTCACAACCTTGAACCATTGACATTTTAGACCAGGTTATTCCTTGTTTTGAGGAGCTGTGCTGTGCATTATAGGATGTTGACCAACACTTTAGCCTCTAATTGTTAGGTGGTATCTTCCCTTCCCAATTGTGAAAACCAAAATTATCTGCAGACATAGCCAGTATCTTCTTGGGGCAAATTTCCACATTTACTGTTCAAAGAGTGCTGCAGTAGGAAGAAGAAATCACATGAATGGAAAGGTTTGGAGTAATTGCATCTGAGATGCCACTTTCCTCCAGCTCCCTTTTGTTCTTTCTTTTTTTTTGTTCTCCTTTCCTATGAGTTAGATCTCTAACATTTTTATTTTGGCAGGATA
The DNA here is from genome assembly GCF_007474595.2 of Lynx canadensis. NCBI lineage: Eukaryota > Metazoa > Chordata > Mammalia > Carnivora > Felidae > Lynx > Lynx canadensis. Next base: position 332,616 of record NC_050200.1, on the reverse strand, counting down.
ATGTTAAAACCACAGGTGAAACGGGTGTTGAAGAGCCAATCTTGGAAGGTCACCTTGGGGTAACAAAAGAGCTACTAGCCTTTCAAACGCCTGAGAAAAAGTATCATATTGGTTGTGAAAAAGGAGGTGCTAATCTCATTAAAGTAAGTTCTAAATTTTAGCACTATACCTACTTATCATGACCTTTTAACAAACATTTGTTTGTTAGCAAATCTGTCTGGTTGAGCTCTACAATAGTTTCCTTTGAGATACCATCTTTGTTACTTACCTTATAAAAACCTTGATCTCAAAGGTTACACAGATTTGTTTACTTTTTAAGTTTTTATTTAAATTCCAGTTAACCTACAGCATAATACTAGTTTCACATATATAATATAGTTGATTCAACACTTTGTACAACACCCAGTTCTCATCATAGGAAGTGCTCTCCTTAATCCACATCACCTATTTATTTCACCACCCCCATGTTTCCCTGCCCCTGCACCTCTGGTTACTATCAGTTTGTTCTCTGTACTTAAGAATCTGTTTTTTGGTGTGGCCTTTTCTCTTTTTTCCCCTATATTCATTTCTTTTCTTTCTCAAATTCCACAGGAGTAAAATCATATGATACTTGTCTTTCTCTTATTTTGCTTAGCATTAAATGGTGATTTTTAAATAAATGTGTGCCTCCTTTAATTCAAGAGATTTTAAAATTATAGTTCACCTTTCAACAATGCAAGGGTTATGGGCACTGACCCCTGAGGCAATTGAAAATCCACATGTACTTTTTGACACACTAAAAACATAACTACTGATAGCTTATTGTTGACCACAAGCCATACCAACAACATAAGTACTTGATTAACATTTATTTTCTATATTATGTGTATTGTATACTGTATTTGAAGAAAATACATTTTCTTTGTCTTTCTCTTTCAAAAAAAAAGGGTTTTGGTGTGTGCCTGGGTGAGTTAGTCGGTTAAGCATGCAGCTTCTGCTCAGGTCATGATATTGCAATGGTTTGTGGGTTCAAGCCCCACATCAGGCTCTGTACTAACAGCTCAGAGCCTGGAGCCTGCTTCAGATTCTGTGTCTGCCTCTCTCCCCTTCCCCCACACGCACTCACCCTTTATCCAAAATAAACATTAAAAATTTTTCATTAAAGATTTTAGTTCGGGGCGCCTGGGTGGCGCAGTCGGTTAAGCGTCCGACTTCAGCCAGGTCACGATCTCGCGGTCCGTGAGTTCGAGCCCCGCGTCAGGCTCTGGGCTGATGGCTCGGAGCCTGGAGCCTGTTTCCGATTCTGTGTCTCCCTCTCTCTCTGCCCCTCGCCCGTTCGTGCTCTGTCTCTCTCTGTCCCAAAAATAAATAAACATTGAAAAAAAAAAAATTTAAAAAAAAAAAAAAATTCGGCATCCTTTAAAAAAAAAAAAAAAAAGATTTTAGTTCATATTTATTTAAAGGTGTAGGCTTATTTAGAATGTTTTTCTTGTAGTCAGCTTTTTTTGTTCCTTAAAATAGCTCTAAAATTGTGTGTTTAATAGTGCTTTGAAAAATTTCATTTTGTTATTTGAAAATCCAAAATTGTTTTCAAAATGTAAAAAGATTTGGGGCGCCTGGGTGGCTCAGTCTGTTGAGTGTCCGGCTTTGACTAGGGTCATGATCTTGCAGTTTGTGAGTTCAAGCCCCGTGTCAAGTTCTGTGCTGACAGCTCAGAGCCGGGAGCCTGCTTCAGATTCTGTGTCTCCCTCTCTCTCCGCCCCACCCCTGCTTGTACTCTGCCTCTCTCTGTCTTTCAAAAATGAATAAACGTTAAAAAAATTTTTTTTAATAAAATGTAAAAAGATGTTTAATTTTTCTCAAATAATATAAAAATACTACCTTCCAAGGGAGGTTTTTTTTTTAGAATATATTATTGCCAATAATATGTCATCTATTTTTTTCACCTCTTTAGGAATTAATTGATGATTTCATCTTTCCTGCTTCCAAAGTTTACTTACAATGTATGAGAAGTGGAGAACTGCCAGCAGAGCAGGCTATTCCAGTCTGTAGTTCACCAGCTACTATCAGTGCTGGTTTTGAGTTGCTTGTAGCCTTAGCTGTTGGCTGTGTAAAGAACCTCAAACAAATAGTTGACTCTTTGACTGAAATGTATTACATAGGCACAGCAATAACTAGTAAGTATTTTAAGTTGTTTTGTTGGTTGAGATACCTCTTTGTTTAAAATTAATGGGTTTTTCTTTCCTTTAGAAAATGTTTAATTTGTGTTTGTTTTTAGCAACTAGTAAGTAGTTTAATAAGTTTAATAATGTGTATAATTAATATTATTATAAGTATTAGAAACTTCATACAGAAAAATTCTCAAATTCTATTTAAATGCCTTCATTTAAGTGTTTCAAGTAACTTTGCAAATTGTTTTATTTTATCAAATGTAAAATGATGTTACGGAATACTACAGGTTATGAATGGAAAGATTTGCAAGCCCTCACTTTGAGATTTTTCAGTGTTATTTTATTTTATTTATTTATTTATTTATTTATTTATTTATTTATTTATTTATTTATTTATTTAATTTATTTATTTTTGGGACAGAGAGAGACAGAGCATGAATGGGGGAGGGGCAGAGAGAGAGGGAGACACAGAATTGGAAACAGGCTCCAGGCTCTGAACCATCAGCCCAGAGCCTGACGCGGGGCTCGAACTCACGGACCGTGAGATCGTGACCTGGCTGAAGTCGGATGCTTAACCGACTGCGCCACCCAGACGCCCCTTTCAGTGTTATTTTAATCTGAGTTTTAAGAAAGTTAAAGTTTTGAAAATGAGAATGTAAAAAGATAACATTTATGTACATTTTACTCAATTAATGCCCACATCAGTCTGATGACATAGTAAGTTATCTCTATTAGATAGGTTTATTACAACTGAAACGCAAAGGGAAAGGAGTAATAAGTAAAATAACAAATAATAACATAGTATCTAATTTAAGAGCAAACCATGGATTTGCAAACACAACATACTTCAAGAATGTCTTCACTGATTTATTTATTAATTTATTTGCATCTGAAACTATCTTGGCCTTGCTGAGTGTAAGAAAGTTTTCAGTCACACTGCAGAGTTTTTAGCTAAACTTTTTGTACTGTGGAATATATATAGAGAAATGTTTGGAAACTTAGGTTTGTTTTTCTAAATTTAGCTTATGAAACTTCTGGTTACTTCATTCACATATAAAAGACTTACCATGGGACGCCTGGGTGGCTCAGTCAGTTAAGTGTCTAACTCTTGGTTTCAGTTCAGGTCATGATCTCACAATTTGTGAGCCCTGGGTGGGGCTCTGCAATGACAGTGAAGATCCTGCTTGGGATTCTGTCTGTCCTTCTGTCTCTGCTTCTCTCCCACCCCCTCTCAAAATAAATAAGTAAACATTAAAAAAAAAAAAAAAAAGACCACAACTTAACACTGAAAGTGCTAACTTTCTTTGTGTATGTGTTTACATTTTTCCTTTCTAACACAAATTGGGATATACTTCACACATTGTTCTTCACTTTCTGTTGTTTGGTTTTACATTTAATAATATATCTAACAGCACATCAAGATCCATCTAATTCTATTTATTGGCTATATAGTTTGCAGTTTAATATACTATAATCTATCACCCAGATAATGATTAATGTTAAGGATTTTTTTTTTGTTTTTGGAAAGTAGTGAATAATGTAAAGTGATTTACAGTTCTGACAGACCTTTCAAATATACTGTCTTGTTAATTCCTCAAGATGAAACTGTAGGCTGTCTTTACTCATGGTCCTAGAAACAGCATCAATAAAATACAGACTCCGTACTTCTTAGAATGGATCTGTGTAGTGGCACACACATTAGTGAAGTAACAATTTGGAGTACTCTTTAAAATGGCTTGTAGGGGCGCCTGGGTGGCACAGTCGGTTGGGCGTCCGACTTCAGCCAGGTCACAATCTCGCGGTCCGTGAGTTCGAGCCCCGCGTCGGGCTCTGGGCTGATGGCTCAGAGCCTGGAGCCTGTTTCCGATTCTGTGTCTCCCTCTCTCTCTGCCCCTCCCCCGTTCATGCTCTGTCTCTCTCTGTCCCAAAAATAAATAAACGTTGAAAAAAAAAATTTAAAAAAAAATAAATAAATAAAATGGCTTGTAATAGTGATAGAATTGTTGCCAATGTTAATTTATCAGCATAACACAGCTGTCAATGGACAGAATCATTATTTTCATGTTACGAGAATCTTTTTTTTTCTCAGCTTGTGAAGCACTTACTGAGTGGGAATATCTACCACCTGTTGGACCCCGCCCATCAAAAGGATTTGTGGGACTTAAAAACGCTGGTGCCACTTGTTATATGAACTCTGTGATCCAGCAGCTCTACATGATTCCTTCCATTAGGAACAGTATTCTTGCCGTTGAAGGCACAGGTAGTGATGTAGATGATGATATCTTTGGTGATGAGAAGCAGGACAATGAGGTAAATTTTAATTATACTGTATTATCCCTAAGTAACAAAGTTGATTAGCAGATATACTGTTGTGGTGGTGGTGGTGGTGGTGGTTGTGGTTGTGGTTGTTGTTTGTAGTGTTTTTTTTGTTGTTCTTGTTTTTTGTTTCTGAGAATATTGTACTTGTAGGATCTTTTTGATCACACTTTTGGTGATAGGACAAAGATCTCTGAGCTACTATCTGTGGCTTATCCTAGTGCTTATCATCTAACAGACTTAAAACTGAAGTTGAAATTTTCTCTTTTTTAATAGGGTTTTTTTGTTTTTGTTTTTTTGCTTTTAATTTTTGTTAATGTTTACTTATTTCTGAGAGAGAGGGAACAAGCAGGAGAGGAGCAGAGAGAGAGGGAGACAGGTACCCAGGATACCATGACGTGGGCTGAAGTTGAACATTTAACCAACTAAGCCACCCAGGTGCCCGGTGGAGTTTCTTTTAGAGCAGTTTTAGGTTTACAGAAAAATTTCCCAGAAAATACAGAGATTTTTTTTCATACTTCTGCCCCTCTCAGTTTTTCCATTATAAGTATCTTTGCATTAGTTTCATATTTCTGTTACAACTGATGAGTCAATATTTTCGCATTACTATTTACTAAAGTCCATAGTTTACATTAGGGATCACTCTTTGTGTTGTATGTTGTAAGAGTTTTTACAAAGGAATAATGTTATGTGGTCATCATTAAAGTATTGTACAGAATAGTTTCTTGGCATAAAAATCCCCTCGATTCCACCTGTTTATCCCTCTTTTCCAACCCCTGGAAACCACTGATATTTCTGTTCCTCAGTTTTGCCTTTTCAGAATGTTACATACTTGGAATCCTGCAATGTGTAATCTTTTCAGACTGCCTTTCTTTCACTTAGCAGTATGCATTTAAGTTTCCTCTATGTCTTATTATAGCTTGATAGATCATTTCTTTTTAACTTCATCCCACTGTGTTTGGAGGAGATATTTTGTACAATATATTATCTTTTTAAAATCTGTTGATTTAATGTGTGTCCTAACAAACGTTTTTTTGTGTAAAATGTGTCTTGTGCACCTCAAAAGAATGTACATGCTATTGTTGAGTAGAGTTCCACGTCAAATCCAGTTGGTTTTTATATTGTTTTTGTTTTGTTTTGTTTTGAATCTTATTTAAATCCACGTAAGTTAACATACAGTGTAGTAATGGTTTCAGCAGTAGAATTTATTTTTTTTTTTTTTTAATTTTTTTTTTTCTCAACGTTTATTTATTTTTGGGACAGAGAGAGACAGAGCATGAACGGGGGAGGGGCAGAGAGAGAGGGAGACACAGAATCGGAAACAGGCTCCAGGCTCTGAGCCATCAGCCCAGAGCCCGACGCGGGGCTCGAACTCACGGACCGCGAGATCGTGACCTGGCTGAAGTCGGACGCTTAACCGACTGCGCCACCCAGGCGCCCCGATCAGCAGTAGAATTTAGTGATTCATTACTTTAATTTAGCATCCAGTCCCATCCCAACAAATACTCCCTTAATGCCCATCACCCATTTAGTCCTCCCCACCATGCAACTTCCCTCCCACAACCCTCAGTTTGTTCTCTGTATTTAAGAGTCTCTTATGGTTTACCTTCCTCTCTGTTTTTATCTTGTATTTCCTGCCTTCCCCTCTATGTTCATCTGTTTTGTTTCTTAAATTCCACATAGGAGTGAAATCATATGATATTTGCCTTTGATTTATTTCAGTCAATGTAAAACACTCCAGTTCCACCTACATTGTTGAAAATGGCAAGATTTCTTTCTTTTTGATTGCTGAGTAATATTCCATTGTGTGTATCTTCTTTATCAATTTGTCATTCAATGGACATTGGCTCTTTCCATAGTTTGGCTATTTTCAGTAGTGCTGCTATACATTCAGTAGTGCTGCTAAATACTGGGGTGCTTATGCCCCTTCAAAACAACACACCTGTATACTTTGGATAAATACCTTGTATGCAATTGCTGCTTCATAGGGTAGTTCTATTTTTAATTTTTTGAGAAACCTCCATAACGTTCTCCAGAGTGGCTGCAGCCACTTCACATTCCCACCAGAAGTGCACAAGGTTTTCTCTTTGTCCACATCTTTTCCAACATCTGTCAATTCCAAATCTGTCAATTCCTGAGTTAATTTTAGGCATTCTGACTTGCTAAGAGGTAGTATCTCATTGTGTTTTGATTTGTGTTGCCCTGATGATAAGTGATATTGAGGATCTTTTCATGTGTCTGTTTGCCATCTGGACATCTCCTTTCAAAAGTTCTGTTCATGTCTTTTGCCCATTTCCTCACTGGATTATTTGTTTTCTGGGTGTTGAATTTCAAAAGTGCTTTAGATTTTGGATACTAATCCTTTATCCATAAATATGTCATTTGCAGTTATCTTCTCCTTATCCCATTGGTTGCCTTTTAGTTTTGCTGATTGTTTCCTTTGCTGTGCAGAAGCTTTTTATCTAGATAGGGTCCAGTTTGTTCATTTTTGCTTTTATTTCCCTTCCCTTGGGAGACATGTCTATTAAAAAATTGCTGTGGCCAAAGTCAAAGAGGTTGATGCCAGTTTTCCCTTCTGGGATTTTTATAGTTTCCTGTCTTATATTTAGGTCTTTCAGCTATTTCTTCATTTATTTTTGTGTATATGGTATAAAAAAGTGTTTAGTTTCATTCTCTTACATATTGCTGTCCAGTTTTCCCAGCACCATTTGCAGAAGAGACTGTTTTTTCCATTGGATATTCTTTCCTGCATTGTCAAAGATTAGTTTACCCATACATTTATGGGTCCATTTCTGACTTCTCTATTCTGTTCCATGATCAGTGTGTCTGTTTTTATGCCAGTACCATACTGTCGTGATGATTTCAACTTTGTAATACAGCTTGAAGTCCAGAAGTGTGATACCTCCAATTCGGTTTGCTTTTTCAACATTACTTTGGCTCTTTGGAATCTTTGCTGTTTCCATTCAAACTTTAGGATTGTTCTAGCTCTGTGAAGAATGCTGGTGTCATTTTGATAGGGATCGCATTGAATATGTAGATCGCTTTGGGCAGTATCGACATGTTAACAATATTTGTTCTTCCAGTCCGGGAGTATGAAATGTTTTTACATTACTTTTTGTCTTCAATTTATTTTATAAGCTTTCTATAGATTTTAGCATACAGCTCTTTTACCTCTTTGTTTAGGTTTATTCCTAGGTATTGTAAATGCAGTTGTAAATGAAATTGATTCCTTAATTTCTCTTTCTACTGCTTTATTATTGTTGTATAGAAAGGCAGTTGAGTTCTGTATATTAATTTTATATCCTACAACTTTTGCTGAATTCATCTATCAGTTTTGGCAGTTTTTTGGTGGAGTCTTTCAGGTTTTCCATATATAGAATCATGTTCTCCTCAAAGAGTATAAGTTTGACTTCTTTGTTGCTGATTTGGATGCCTTTTATTTCATTTTGTTGTCTGCTTGCTGAAACTGGGGATAATGTCTATTACAAGTTCTGTGTTTTTTTAAAAGCAGGATGTTTGTGCCATATGTTAAGCAAAATTTGGTGTTGTAAAGTGGCAAGTATCTTTATTTTAAAATAATTTAGGGGCGCCTGGGTGGCGCAGTCGGTTAAGCGTCCGACTTCAGCCAGGTCACGATCTCGCGGTCCGTGAGTTCGAGCCCCGCGTCGAGCTCTGGGCTGATGGCTCAGAGCCTGGAGCCTGTTTCCGATTCTGTGTCTCCCTCTCTCTCTGCCCCTCCCCCGTTCATGCTCTGTCTCTCTCTGTCCCAAAAATAAATAAACGTTGAAAAAAAATAAATAAATAAATAAAATAAAATAATTTGTATTTTGATATTCTTAACCTTTGATAGTATATTGTTTTATTTAGTGTTCCTTTTGTATTATCAGTTTTACCATCTGTGTGTATTTTTAGAATACTCTTAATAAAGTTTTTCTCACTTTATTGCTTTTTCTGGTACAAGATCAAACTTGTTTGCTACTTTAAATAACACCATATGGTCCTGTTAATAATATCATTAAACAGTAATACATTATCATGCTACCGAGAGTATTCAGTGTATATATAGAAAAGTTACATTTTAGTGGCAGATCAGAGTAAATAAAACTGGGATGTAGTTTTTTATACATTAATGTGGAGGACTTAACTTTAGTTTTTTATATCAAAAATGTTTATTTTTCTTTTACTTTTTCCTTTCTACAAGTTTCATAGGAATTAATAGAGAAGACAGAAAATATTCTATTTATAGTAAGTGGGTGGGTCATCCTTATTCCTACACTTCTTTCCTTCACTGACCAAAACTAGTTTAGCAGTCTAGTGGTTGTGGAGATTCCAAAACATATACCTGCCTACTCTTCTCATATCCAATAAAACACTCCCCAGGCATTAGTGTCTGAATTTGTTTAGTTTTTTTCCTTTTTACTGTTTATTTTTTTTTAAGCCCCCCATAGGAGGTGCTGACACCAATACCTGGTTAAGAACGAGTGTTTGAAAGAAAATTAGAATTTAAATCTTAGTTCTGCATCTCATGTTACTGCTAAGATGTTGAATTAAACATAGAGATGTCTAAACATAATAGCAAGAAAAAAATAATACTGAGAAAATACCAAATTTGTTTTTACCATTTGATAACCCTGTGCTTTATGTTGTTTCAACAGTACAGTGTGGTTGTCTGCCTGTTTACCAGTATGCTTTCCTAGATAGCAAACTTCTGAGGGGCAGGAACTGGATGTTGTTTACTTCTATCATAACCCTCTGACACAGAGGAAACAATATAAAATGGGTATTCAGTACTCTGTAATAACTAAATTTTGCTTTTGTAGCATAATTAAGACCTTTAGATGTTCTGTTTATGCTGCTGTTTCTACCAAAGGTAGTCTTAACTGTGTATATTAATAATCCTGATCATGTCACATAAATTATTTCATGTAATTTATAAAGAATGTGTTAATCTCTGGAAGAAAAATTGAATCCTGAGAAGGTTAAATAACTCATTTCACAAAGTTATTTATAACAAAGTACTCCTTTGTCTCCAGTGTAGGATACTAAATTAAATCTTTGTTTCTTATATTATACCACCTCCAATGGATGTTCAGGATTATTCCTTTTTGATTTTTATATGATAGTTCATCTGTGAAATTATGGGAATTAGCACTAATATTAATAAACTAAAAGTTATGTGCTTTGGAAACATGAAGTGTAAAATAATGCAAATTATTCATTCACTATTTTTATTTGTCTCAACTTACTTTACTTCTAAAGTTAGATTAGATCATCAGTGATCTTTTTGTTTTGTTTTTGGGGGGTTTTGTTTTATTTGTCTCCAGAGTAATGTTGATCCCCGAGATGATGTATTTGGATATCCTCATCAGTTTGAAGACAAACCACCTTTAAGTAAGGCAGAAGATAGGAAGGAGTACAATATTGCTGTTTTAAGGCACCTTCAAGTCATCTTTGGTCATTTAGCTGCTTCTCGACTGCAGTACTATGTGCCCAGAGGATTTTGGAAACAGTTCAGGTAAATCATCAATAGGGGATAATTTTGATTCAGTATACTAACTTTAAAATGTTAGAATGTGTTATTATATGTATATATATACATATTATGTATAATGCTTCCTTCTGATTAACGCCTTTATTCTTTCAGTTCTGTCACTTGCGAATACCTTTCTCTTTTCTAGTTATTTCCGGTACTTATGTTTTCCCATCATGTGTCTGACTCAAGACTTTTGTCAGTAGTCTAGTCATACATATTTTTCCAAATTACCATAGTATCCTATACTTTGACCTTTTATCTTAAAATCTTTCACTCAGTTATTTGTACTCGTGTATAATGTATCTTATGTGCATGTATGTATTTTTTCATATACAGCAAGATTTATAGACAGGTTTAGTTTTGCCCCTGAATTATGGTGTGTTTGAATTTAAATGTACTAAATTGTAATATATTTGTACTTGAATATATTTATGTTTTTCTCTTCATAGTTTTCTTCTTTTAATAGACAAGCTTACAGTTTGTCTGCACTTTTGTATTACTTATGTTCTAGAGACATAATATGCTGTGTTTGTTGTGTTTTTTTCTTTTTGGTAAAGTTGACAACATGAAATTAACCATTGTAACTATTTAAAAATGTATACAGTTCCTTGGCAGCTTAGTGCGTTCGAAATGTTTGTGCCATCATTACACTACCTAGTTCCACAAATTTTTCATGACCAAAAAGCAATGTTAAATACTTATTCCCTAGTTTTCCTTTCTTCCAACCCAGGCAGCACAAAAGCCAGTGTTCTTTCCATATGAATATGGCATTTTCATCTAGCTTCTTTCATCACAAAGTGTGTATTGGAATATGCAGTATCCCATTGTATGGATATGCCACATTTTGGTTATCTGTTCATAAATTGATGGCCATTTCAGTAGTTTCCTTCCTTTGGCTGTTTCAGTAGTACTTCTATCAGCATTCATGTTGTATAAGTTTTTGTGTTGGCTTATGTTTTCAATTCACTTGGTATACATGGTAGGAATGTAGTTGCTGGCTCACATGGTAATTGTTTTAAGTGTCAGGAACCCCTCAAACTGTTTCACTTCCTCTATCATTTTACTTTGTCACCAGCAAAGTGTGTTTTTCAACATCCAGTATTTTATTTTTTATTTTTTATTTTTCTTTTTTTTGTATTTGTCACAACCTTCTGAGTTGGTTTGAGGTGACATTTCATTGTGCTTTTAATTTGCATTACACTAATGAGTAGTAGTATTGAATATGGATTCATATATTTCTTGGCCATTTGTTTTGTTTTTAAGAAAGTGTCTATTCAAGTACTTTCTCCATTGTCTTTTTGTAGTTGTGTTGTAACAGTCCTTTGTATATTCATCATACTAGGCCCTTATAGATGATGTACACCTATTTTCTTCCATTGTGTGGATTTGCTTTCCATTCATTTGGCAGTATCCTTTGATATACAAAACTTGTAAATTTTGCTGAAGGTTCATTTAGGTATTTTTTCTTTTTCGGTTTCTATTTTAATGTATTATTTTTTTATTGTAGAACAATATATGTTACATATAGCTTAAAAACTTCCCATTTTAAATGCTTTTAGGTTTGGGGCGCCTGGGTGGCTTGGTCGGTTAAGCGTCCGACATTAGGACTTCGGCTCAGGTCATGATCTCACGGCCCATGAGTTCGAGCCCCGTGTCGGGCTCTGTGCTGACCGCTCAGAGCCTGCAGCCAGTTTCGGATTCTGTGTCTCCCTCTCTCTCTGCCCCTCCCCTGTTCGTGCTCTGTCTCTCTCTGTCTCAAAAATAAATGTTGAAAAAAAAATTTTTTTTAATAAATAAAATAAATGCTTTTAGGTTTACAGTGCAGTGGCATTGAGCACATTTATATTTTGGTGCACTATCACTGAAATCCAGAACGTTTTACCTTCTAAATTGAAACTCCATATGCATTAATTAGTAACCCCCATACTGGGTTTTACATGGTGATTTTTATATCCTGCAACTTGGCTGTATTTTTGCTGAATGCTGAAAGGTTTTTGTTTGTTTGGGTGTGTGTGTGTGTGTGTGTGTGTGTGTGTGTGTGTGTGCGTGTGTGTGTGTGTGGTGTGATCTTTTGGTAGACCTGCCAGTGCTGTGTTGATAGAAGTGAAGAAATAGGCATCCCTGACTCACTCCTGATCTTAGAATGAAGTTTTTGGGACACCTGGGTGGCTCCTTGGTTAAGTGTCAGACTTCAGCTCAGATCCTAGTTCACAAGTTTGAGCTTATGTTGGGCTCTGTGCTGACAGCACAGAACCTGGAGTCTGCTTTGGAATCTGTGTGTGTCTCTCTCTCTCTGCCCCTCTCTCAAAACTAAATAAGAATTTTTTTTTAAGTTTTTTTAATAGAAAAAAAACAAGCATTCATTTTTACCATTTGACCTTTACCTTACATCATATGTATTAATATTGACCCCAAATGGATCAAATACCTAAGCATACCAAATAAAACTATAAAATATAAAACTTTTATAGAAGAAAGCAAAGGCAGAAAGCATTAGAAAACATTGGGTTTTGCAGTGATATCTTGGTATGACACTAGTAGGAAAAATAGCCTAACATTCTTTTTTTTTTTTTAATATATGAAATTTATTGTCAAATTGGTTTCCATACAACACCCAGTGCTCATCCCCAAAGGTGCCCTCCTCAATACCCGTCACCCACCCTCCCCTCCCTCCCACCCCCCATCAACCCTCAGTTTGTTCTCAGTTTTTAACAGTCTCTTATGCTTTGGCTCTCTTCCACGCTAACCTCTTTTTTTTTTTTTTCCTTACCCTCCCCCATGGGTTCCTGTTAAGTTTCTCAGGATCCACATAAGAATGAAACCATATGGTATCTGTCTTTCTCTGTATGGCTTATTTCACTTAGCATCACACTCTCCAGTTCCATCCATGTTGCTACAAAGGGCCATATTTCATTTTTTCTCATTGCCACGTAGTATTCCATTGTGTATATAAACCACAGTTTCTTTATGCATTCATCAGTTGATGGACATTTAGGCTCTTTCCATAATTTGGCTATTGTTGAGAGTGCTGCTATGAACATTGAGGTACAAGTGCCCCTATGCATCAGTACTCCTGTATCCCTTGGATAAATTCCTAGCAGTGCTATTGCTGGGTCATAAGGTAGGTCTATTTTTAATTTTTTGAGGAACCTCCACACTGCTTTCCAGAGCGGCTGCACCAATTTGCATTCCCACCAACAGTGCAAGAGGGTTCCCGTTTCTCCACATCCTCTCCAGCATCTATAGTCTCCTGATTTGTTCATTTTGGCCACTCTGACTGGCGTGAGGTGATACCTGAGTGTGGTTTTGACTTGTATTTCCCTGATAAGGAGCGACGTTGAACATCTTTTCATGTGCCTGTTGGCCATCCGGATGTCTTCTTTAGAGAAGTGTCTATTCATGTTTTCTGCCCATTTCTTCACTGGGTTATTTGTTTTTCGGGTGTGGAGTTTGGTGAGCTCTTTATAGATTTTAGATACTAGCCCTTTGTCCGATATGTCATTTGCAAATATCTTTTCCCATTCGGTTGGTTGCCTTTTAGTTTTGTTAGTTGTTTCCTTTGCTGTGCAGAAGCTTTTTATCTTCATAAGTTCCCAGTAATTCACTTTTGCTTTTAATTCCCTTGCCTTTGAGGATGTGTCAAGTAAGAAATTGCTACGGCTGAGGTCAGAGAGGTCTTTTCCTGCTTTCTCCTCTAAGATTTTGATGGTTTGCTGTCTTACATTCAGGTCCTTTATCCATTTTGAGTTTATTTTTGTGAATGGTGTGAGAAAGTAGTCTAGTTTCAACCTTCTGCATGTTGCTGTCCAGTTCTCCCAGCACCATTTGTTAAAGAGACTGTCTTTTTTCCATTGGATGTTCTTTCATGCTTTGTCAAAGATGAGTTGGCCTTACGTTTGTGGGTCTAGTTCTGGGGTTTCTATTCTATTCCATTGGTCTGTGTGTCTGTTTTTGTGCCAATACCATGCTGTCTTGATGATTACAGCTTTGTAGTAGAGGCTAAAGTCTGGGATTGTGATGCCTCCTGCTTTGGTCTTCTTCAAAATTCCTTTGGCTATTCGGGGCCTTTTGTGGTTCCATATGAATTTTAGGATTGCTTGTTCTAGTTTCGAGAAGAATGCTGGTGCAATTTTGATTGGGATTGCATTGAATGTGTAGATAGCTTTGGGTAGTATTGACATTTTGACAGTATTCTTCCAATCCATGAGCACGGAATGTCTTTCCATTTCTTTAAATCTTCTTCAATTACCTTCATAAGCTTTCTATAGTTTTCAGCATACAGATCTTTTACATCTTTGGTTAGGTTTATTCCTAGGTATTTTATGCTTCTTGGTGCAATTGTGAATGGGATCAGTTTCTTTCTTTGTCTTTCTGTTGCTTCATTGTTAGTGTATAAGAATGCAACTGATTTCTGTACATTGATTTTGTATCCTGCAACTTTGCTGAATTCATGTATCAGTTCTAGCAGACTTTTGGTGGAGTCTGTCAGATTTTCCATGTATAATATCATGTCATCTGCAAAAAGCGAAAGCTTGACTTCATCTTTGCCCATTTTGATGCCTTTGATTTCCTTTTGTTGTCTGATTGCTGATGCTAGAACTTCCAGCACTATGTTAAACAACAGCGGTGAGAGTGGGCATCCCTGTCGTGTTCCTAATCTCAGGGAAAAAGCTCTCAGTTTTTCCCCATTGAGGATGATGGTAGCTGTGGGCTTTTCATAAATGGCTTTTATGATCTTTAAGTATGTTCCTTCTATCCCGACTTTCTCAAGGGTTTTTATTAAGAAAGGGTGCTGGATTTTGTCAAAGGCCTTTTCTGCATCGATTGACAGGATCATATGGTTCTTCTCTTTTTTTTTGTTAATGTGATGTATCACGTTGATTGATTTGCGAATGTTGAACCAGCCCTGCATCCCAGGAATGAATCCCACTTGATCATGGTGAATAATTCTTTTTATATGCCGTTGAATTCAATTTGCTAGTATCTTATTGAGAATTAGCCTAACATTCTATATCCAGGGAAAATATTCTTCAGTAGTGAAGGGGTGATAAGTACATTCTCAAATAAAGAGAAGTCTGAAAAAACCAGTATATTCATTGAAGTAGAATTACATAACTAAGTCATGCTCAAAAGGATAAGGAAGAAAAAACTGATATACAAACAATAAAATAATAGAATTCTATGCTTAAATTCAGTTATATTAGTAGTAATATAAAATGAAATTGATCCAGTTAAAAGCTGTTAAGTTGTCAGATCAGAACTCCAATTATCTGAACTCCAATTATATACATCCTGTATATGCAAATTTAAATTTAATGCTGTGGGTTAAAAGTAAAGAGATGTGGGGCACCTGGGTTGCTCAGTCAGCAAAGCATCTGACTCTTTGATTTCGGCTCAGGTCACAATCTCTAGGTTTGTGAGTTTGAGCCCCTCTGCACTAAGAGTACAGAGCCTACTTGAGACTCTCTCTCGTCTCTGTCTCTGCCACTCCCTTGGTCCCATTCATTCTTTCCCAAAATAAATCAATAATACTTTTAAAAGTAAAGAGATGACAGTACATGAGATACCAGTACACATATATATTGATAAAATTACAATTACTGGAAACATCAACTACTGGCTAGGATGCCAAGAAATAGGGTCACCTTTTGCTGCTGTGAACATAAAATAATACAGTTATTCTGAAAAGTGGTTTGGCAGTTTCTTATATATCCAGGAGTTGCAGTCATGCACAATTTTCCCAGAGAAAAGAAAACTTAGGTTGACACCAAAACTTGTACACAGTAATTCAAAGCAGCTCTAAATAGCCATAAACTGGGGGGGGGGGGGGGGGGGGCAAGCTTTCTTCCAGAACTCCGTAAGTTTAATGAATTGGTACATCCATATTAGGTACCAGAAAGCAATGAACTATTAGTACCTTCAACAACTTGGGTGAATCTCAGTATTATGCTGAGTGAAAAAGATGTACACACTATATAATTTTCTTCATATAAAATTTTTTTTAAGTTTATTTATTTGGAGAGATGGAGCAAAACAGGGGCAGAGAGCAGACTCTGCACTGTCAATGCAGAGCCCAACACAGGGACTGACACGGGGCTAGAACTCACAACCTGTGAGATCATAACTTGAGCCAAAACCAAGAGTCGGACACTTAACCAACTGAGCCATCTAAGTGCCCCTTCACATAAAATAATTGAAATGACAAAGTTTTAGAATGGAAACATATTACTGTTTGCCAGAAATTAGGAATCAGTGGCAGATAGATTGGTGTGATTGTAAATTAGTGCTTCAGAGATCGTTATAACTGTTCTGCATTTTGACCATAGAGTGGACACAACAGATACACAGGAAGTAAAAAATTGCTTACTGATGCGCATGGGCAGCTCAGTAGTTTAAGTGTTCAGCTTCAACTCAGGTCATGGTCTCACTACTAGGGAGTTCAAGCACCCACATCAGGCTCTCTGCTGTCAGCACAGCCCGCTTCAGATCCTCTGTCCCCCTCTCTCTGCTCCTCCCCCTGCTTTCGCATGTGATAACATGCTCTCTCTATCACAAATACAAATGGATAAACATCTAAGAATTTTTTGTGGGGCACCTGGGTGGCTCAGTGGGCTAAGCATCCAACTTTGGCTCAGGTCATCTCACAGTTCCTGAGTTCAAGCCACGTGTTGAGCCCTGTGCTGACAGCTTAGAACCTGGAGCCTGTTTCAGATTCTGTGTTTCCCTCTCTCTGCCCATTCCCGCTTGCTCTCTGTCAAAAATAAACCATTTTTTTTTCTTTTGAATTTTTTTGTTGTTGCATATAGCTTGGAGCACCTGGCTGGCACAGCCAGTAGAGCATGCAACTCTTGGTCTCAGATTCATGAGTTCAAGCCGCACAATATGTGGAGAGATCGATTCAAAAATCAAATCTTTAAATGTTTTGTTTTGTTTTGTTTTGTTTTGCATATAGCTAAATACCACAGAGATAGGAGTAGAAGTACACCTAGAGAAATCTTAGTAAAATTGGAGTTTGTACTACTATCCATATCCTGATTGTGACATTCTGTAGGCACAGATGGCATATTTCGTGTTATTTCTTAGAACTCTGTGATTCTGCAGTTGTCTCAAAATGATCCAATCACTTAATATAAGAAAAGTTGAAAGAACAAATTCAAGTAACTTTGGAGAACAGTACTTCGAATACTGTAAAACTAAAAAAAGTTGGTTTTAAGAAATTAAGGCTATGGCAGAGTTTGACTACTAACACAGTAGCTTTAGCAGATTTCGGTGGGTAAAGACTGAAGTGTTGTTATCTTGATTGTGGTAGTCATTACTGTGCTTCAGAAAGATTGAATGTTACTGTATGTAAACTTATTATTATTATTATTTTAATGTTTATTTTTGAGAGAGAGAGAGACCGTGCAAGCTAGGGAGGGACAGAAAGAGGGAGATACAGAATCTGAAGCAGGCTCCAGGCTTCTGAGCTCTCCACACAGAGCCCGACATGGGGCAAATCCACAAACTGTGAGATCATGATCCGAGCTGTAGTCAGGTGCTTAACCACCCAAGCACCCCCAAAATTAATTTTTAAAAATAACCATCTAAAAATAAAAAATACCTAGTTTTTAAGTTACAAAAGTACACCACACACAAATGAAACACAATAAACTTCCTCAGCAAAGTTAATATTTTACCATGTTTTGGTCAAATGAATATATTTTATCCTCTTAACATATATTATTCTATAACTGTTAAAAAGTATTAATACCATCCAAGATGAAATGGGTGTTAGCAGCAAATAGTTTTCATTTTTTTTTGTTCACACTGTTGGTATTTTTCTCAGGATTGTTTGCCTAAATTATGTTTTATTTTATATTATCTTTTGATTGTATCTGTTGATATCAATTTGTTGATTGAGCCAGCAAGTCATTCCTTGCCTAAATTTTAAATTCATTGGGATTACTGGGAATACATTAATTCTAGAACATTAACTCTTCTCTGTTTTCATTTGAAAAAAAAAAATCCCTTTAGTTAATAATAAATGGCTATGGACTTTACAAGATAGCATGTAAGATTTAAGCAGAATTAAATGCCAATCTAGTAATTGTGACAACTCTGGGGTTGTCATTTTCATGTTAATGGTATCTTTACTTGAATTCAGAATGCCCAAATACAGTGTTTTATAAAAAGGACATGATTCTCAAAGCCTGCTACCCATAGTTTCATGATAATCCTTTCATGAAGCGTAATTATTACTGTAAGCTTCACTTTCAGTAATCATTGCCACTCAAGAGATAGTGTTTATTTCTTTATTTCCACTTCCTATCTAAGGCTCAACTTAAATTTCTGACATTTTTCTTGTGGTTATGAAAAATAAAATATGGATATTCTGGGGATATATAATATAGTACTTAAGTCTATTCTGTTTTTTCCTCAGACTTTGGGGTGAACCTGTTAATTTACGTGAACAACATGATGCCTTAGAATTTTTTAATTCTTTAGTGGATAGCTTAGATGAAGCTCTAAAAGCTTTAGGACATCCAGCTATGCTAAGTCAAGTCTTGGGAGGTTCCTTTGCTGATCAGAAGATTTGTCAAGGCTGCCCCCATAGGTAAGTGGTAATTAAGATTTTTATTGTTCTAATTTTAGAATATGTGCTGCCAAAATGAGCACAATTAATTAAGGTTTTTTAGTGTCTGCTTTGCATTAGTCCTTTTTTCTTTTCTTTTATAATAGTATAAATGAAATTTTTACTTTTGCTTATGTAGGAAAGCACAGTGTACCAAATACTACTAAATGCCTAGGATTGTGAATGAGTTACAATTCTATATTATAACCAAGTGTTTGTCTTTTCACTTTTTATCCTATTGAATATATCTCACTACTTTCTCTAACATTTTTGTATCTTTTGTTATGTCATTTTCCCTACATCTACACTTAGAGATTTATGTCATCATCAAAATTAAAATTGAAATATCATGGGGCGCCTGGGTGGCGCAGTCGGTTAAGCGTCCGACTTCAGCCAGGTCACGATCTCGCGGTCCGTGAGTTCGAGCCCCGCGTCGGGCTCTGGGCTGATGGCTCAGAGCCTGGAGCCTGTTTCCGATTCTGTGTCTCCCTCTCTCTCTGCCCCTCCCCCGTTCATGCTCTGTCTCTCTCTGTCCCAAAAATAAATAAACGTTGAAAAAAAAAATTAAAAAAAAAAAAAGAAATATCTTAAATATAGTAAACTTAGAAGGTAACTGGCAGGTGTGGGGCATTATTTCCTGTACAAATACAAAAGCTAACTTTTAAATTACCATTGATCCTTGTCATTCTTGAGATAGGTTCATTATGTTTGCGCATAAAACCATTAGGCAACATTTCACAAGGCATTATTTTGTTTGGGAGTTAAAAAGAAATTGATTTGGGGCACCTGGCTGGCTCAGTCAGTAGAGCATGTATGTGACTCTTGATTTTGGTATTGTGTGTTTGTGTGTTTGAGAGACCACTCAAGAGCAGGACTGGGCAGAGAGAGAGGAGGAAATAGCCAAATACACAAACCATGAGATCATGACCTCAGCCAAAGTTAGACACTAAACTGACTGAGCCACCCAGATACCCCTAGGGTTATGGTTTTAAACCCAGATAAAGGGCCAAGATTATGTTTTTAAAAATTAATTTTAAAAAGAAATTGATTTATCAAGAGTTTCTAATGGAAATAAACAGTGACCCTTGGTTAGCATTAATATTTCAGAAAGTTTGCTGATGGATACACATTTGTGTCTGTGGTGTATAAGCTTTAGTTTGGGGCTTAACTGTTGTTTTTTATAAGTGTTGATTTCAAATCCTTTCTCACCAAAATAATCACAAGAAGAGTATTTTCTATAGTCTATTATTCTACAAACTATATGCCATTCTGTTACTCTATAAACATTAGCTGGGTATAGTAGGTAAAGCAGATTCTTTTTAACATAGGGAAATGTTTAGAGAAAGATAGTATTACATAACTGAGAAATTTTTATCACGTCCTAGTGCCATTCTTTTGGAAAAAGGTTGGTGGGGAGCAAGACATTTATTCACCTGGTTCAGCCAATGTTTCATTCTTATGAAAGATATTTTACATCAGATGGGCAATAAAAAGTATCCAGCAGTCCTCAGTGTTTTTTTTTTTATCAGTTCTCAAACTTAGTTGTAAATTATTGCTTTATTAAGTAAAAGTAAAGTGCAAATTAAGTAAATTTGAAACTAATTCCAACTAATGTTACTATCACTAGATAAATTAGGGGGTTTCATGCTAGAGTTCCAACTCTTTTCAATATTATAGAGCACTGGTTTCTTAGAGAGTCCTGTTTTTTTTCAGAAACACTCAATTCCATTTATTCACTAAAAGTTTTTTTTCCTCGTGTGCAGTTCCTATTACAGTAGTAATGAGTCATTCATAGATACTTGTACACTTGTTTTCTCTTTTTAAGTTACAGGCTTCTAAATCTGAAGGACTGTGTCTAAAACATAATATCCCCTTGTGCTTTAATACATGAGGCACTCTTTTTTTTTTTTTTCAACGTTTATTTATTTTTTTGGGACAGAGAGAGACAGAGCATGAACGGGGGAAGGGCAGAGAGAGAGGGAGACACAGAATCGGAAACAGGCTCCAGGCTCCGAGCCGTCAGCCCAGAGCCCGACGCGGGGCTCGAACTCACGGACCGCGAGATCGTGACCTGGCTGAAGTCGGACGCTTAACCGACTGCGCCACCCAGGCGCCCCAAGGCACTCTTAATATATCTGTTGGATGAGTAAATGTAATGGTTGAGAATGTATTCTCAAACTATCAACTTCCTGAGTTTAGCGTGTGTCCTAGTCCTGCAAGTTTCTTTTATGGAAAATCATGTGGCATGCTGATTCCATTCCCTATTACTTTTTTTTTTTTTTAATTTAATTTTTTTTTTCAACGTTTATTTATTTTTGGGACAGAGAGAGACAGAGCATGAACGGGCGAGGGGCAGAGAGAGAGGGAGACACAGAATCGGAAACAGGCTCCAGGCTCTGAGCCATCAGCCCAGAGCCCGACGCGGGGCTCGAACTCACGGACCGCGAGATCGTGACTTGGCTGAAGTCGGACGCTTAACCGACTGCGCAACCCAGGCGCCCCTTTTTTTTTTTTTAATTTAAATTTTAGTTAGCCAACGTTAAAAAAAAATTTGGGGGGCGCCTGGGTGGCTCAGTTGGTTGAGCCACTCAACTCGGGTCATGATCTCACAGTTTGTGAGTTCGAGCCCCGCGTCGGGCTCTGTGCTGACAGCTCAGAGACTGGAGCCTGTTTCGGATTCTGTGTCTCCCCCTCTCTCTGCCCCTCCCCTGCTCATGCTCTGTCTCTCTCTCTCAATAATAAATAAACGTTAAAAAAAAAAAAAATTTTTTTTTTTTTTTAAAGAATTTAATACAGTGTTGCCTGGCTGACTCAGTAGAGTGAAACATTCTTGATCTTGGGGTCATGAATTTGAGGCCTGTACTGGGTATAGAGATTACCTACAAAATTAAAAATTTTTTAAAAAAATCTGTATTGCCTACAGAAAAGTAAGTGGTAACTGGAAACTTACTAATAACTATGGCTAATGTATCTGACATTATATAATAAATAGTTGAAATGTATTTTGTATCAAGTGTACAACTAAAAATTATTAGAAACCCAAGGAATAAATTCTTTTGTCTCTTAAAATAATATCTTTAGATACGAGTGTGAAGAATCTTTTACAACTCTGAATGTAGATATTAGAAATCACCAAAACCTTCTTGATTCTTTGGAACAGTATATCAAAGGAGATTTATTGGAAGGTGCAAATGCTTATCGATGTGAAAAATGTGATAAAAAGGTATGTATTGTCTAGTAGTTTCAAATCAGGAATTAACATTTAACAGAACTGGAAGACGCCATAGTTGCTTCTATTAAACCTCAAAATTTACGTCTCTCCTGTCTCTACTTTGTAGCAGTGGTGGCAGAGAGGCAGTTGAGATGATTTACTTAAGGGTTTGACAGGAAAAAATAAAATAAAATAAAGATTTATCAGGGGAACTACTGAGAGAAAATAATGCCAGGACTAGGAAAAATGTTTTCATTTGGTTGATATATTTTTGCTGTTACAATTGCTGTTGAATTCCTCAAAGCAGAATTGCTGATAATCAAAGACACCGTTCCCTTTTATATTCTAGATTACTCTTCATGTTTAGAAGAACATGTTTAAAAGAATATGTGTGCTTATTTTATTTGGTTACATCAGATTTTCAGAACCACTTGCATCTTTAAACACCAGATTCGATTTTTCAGCCCATCCAACTGATTTTATTTTAGTCTATTAAACAGTTTATGAGATGGAATGATAACATGTTTTTGAAGACACGTATTATGGAAATATTTTTCTGAGCTCCACCTTGTCATCTCCCTAATGACCCGTATTATTCTGACATTAAAACGCATTTAGATTATGGCCTCTGAAGCCACAATATTTTCTGCTACCTGCAGATCTCAGATAGTTTTGTGTGAAGCATTTTGTTTTTCACACATCCTGCCACTTTTTTCCCCCAGATACTTATTAAACTAAGGACCTTTTCAGAACACAGAATTAACACATTACTGTGTGTGCAGCATTTAGCACATTATGTGGCATCTAAAATGTTGTATGTATTAGATGATATTGTACGCACAGTTTCTTGGGTTTGTTCATACCAGATTCTGATCATTAACATAAAAATTAAACATCAGAAAAGTAACATGAAATATGGAAACAGCCATTAGTTTCTGTATCACTAATTTCCCGTTTCACATAAGACCATAATTACATATTTTAAGGTTTGATTTAAATGTTTTGAAAAAGTAGTAACAAATGATATTCATTGTGTTCATTACTATTTACTCATCTATTTGTAAATAAATTTAGATCATAAAGTCTCATTCTATTTTTTATAGGTTGATACAGTAAAGCGCTTACTAATTAAAAAGTTGCCTCCTGTTCTTGCTATCCAATTGAAACGATTTGACTATGATTGGGAAAGAGAGTGTGCAATTAAATTCAATGATTATTTTGAATTTCCACGAGAGCTGGACATGGAACCTTACACAGTACCAGGTGTTGCGAAGCTGGAAGGAGATAATGTAAAACCAGACAGTCAGTTGATACAACAGAATGAGGAGTCTGAAAGTGAGAAAACAGGAAGCACAAGATACAGACTTGTAGGTGTGCTTGTACACAGTGGTCAAGCAAGTGGTGGACATTATTATTCTTACATCATTCAGAGAAATGGCAAAGATGGTGAGAGAAATCGCTGGTATAAATTTGATGATGGAGATGTAACAGAATGTAAAATGGATGATGACGAAGAAATGAAAAATCAGTGTTTTGGTGGAGAGTACATGGGAGAAGTATTTGATCATATGATGAAGCACATGTCATACAGGAGACAGAAAAGATGGTGGAATGCTTATATACTCTTTTATGAACGAATGGACACAATAGACCAAGATGATGAGATGATAAGATACATATCAGAGCTAACTATCACAAGACCCCATCAAATTATGTCACCAGCCATTGAGAGAAGTGTCCGAAAACAAAATGTGCAGTTTATGCATAACCGAATGCAGTACAGTTTAGAGTATTTTCAGTTTGTGAAAAAACTGCTTACATGTAATAGTATTTATCTAAGCCCTGTTCCAGGTAAGTTTCTGCAATTCAGTTTCTTATCAGTAAAGAGTAATTTTTATTTCACTTACAGGATTTTTTATCAGTGATAAATACATATTTAATATTTTTCTTGTATCCTTTTTTTTCCCCATAAAATTATTAGGCTCATTTTATTTTAACTATGTCAGCATTTTTAGTTCCAGTTAAAGTCAAATATTTAAGATCCCTGTATTTTTTAATACTGATAATCATATCTAGAAACATTAGAAGAGCTTTTATCTGTGTTTTTTGAACAAGCATTAGTTTCAAACATGGTTTGTTGGAAGTGCTAAGGTAACCATTAAAGATTACTCTTAGTCTTTTTAATGTGGAGCATTTGTTCAAACAAATGTAAACAAAAATGTATTTGGTTATATGTATGTTTCTTAAGGACAAGATCACTTGTTGCCTGAAGCAGAAGAAATCACTATGATTAGTATTCAGCTTGCAGCTAGATTCCTCTTTACCACTGGATTTCATACCAAGAAAATCATCCGTGGCCCTGCCAGTGATTGGTACATGGGTTTGGATTTTATTCATATTATTGTTAATAGTTTGTTTGAATCTTTATAGCACTGCTTAATTTTTCCCTAGCCATAAAAATCTTATTTCAAATACAGGATAAAGATTTGGTAGTAATGTTGAAAAGAATATTAAAATCAACGTGCCTTCTTTTAGTCATATATTGGCCCCTATTTCTGTTAAACTGTATCGTATCTCTTACTGTTTCATCATGAAATTATCTTCTAGTTGGAATTCTGGCTTACGTTTAAAAAAAAAGATGTTTTTAAGTATTTATGGTCTTACATTTTTAATTGTAAAGTTACAGAGAACACACTGATCTAACAGCTGTTTTCAGCATCTTTGAGAATATAAGACCACTCCATGAGGAACATGATGGATTTTGATAATAGATTTGGTAACAGATTTGCAAAAGCCTAGACAGGTTCTCATTTAATTCAACTATGACCATTAATTGTAAAGGCGATTTTCTTCTTTATTTGATTCATAGATATCTGTTGGTTCACTGTAGAAATCAAAACAGAAGCACATTAATAAAAAGTTGATATTCATGTATTTTTCTTGTTTTAGGTACGATGCACTGTGCATTTTACTCCGTCATAGCAAAAATGTGCGTTTTTGGTTTGCTCATAATGTTCTTTTTAATGTTTCAAATCGCTTCTCTGAATACCTTCTTGAGTGCCCTAGTGCAGAAGTGAGGGGTGCATTTGCAAAACTTATAGTATTTATTGCACATTTTTCTTTGCAAGATGGGCCTTGTCCTTCATCATTTACATCTCCCGGGCTTTCTGGTCAGGTAATTGAAAGTTTTTTTCTAACAATGAAATACAGTTAATTTGTATTAATTTGTATTTGATCTTTCCTACAAGATCAAATCACTAAACATCTGTTTAATATATATACCATATATGCATGTGTGCATTTTTTTAGTTTATTACAGTTGTTTCACAGCAGTGAGTAATGATTATTGGGCACCTTCAAAATATAAGGAAAATTTTTTCTGTTCAGTTACTTCTAGTTATGCAATAGGTCTTCAGCTTATATATGTTTTAATATGTTTAATGAAGGTTTACTTTTATAAATTGCTAAATTTAAATGTTTTAAATAGCTTGTTGAGCATAAAAGTGTTGAGCATCTGCAATGAAGTTCTTAACTTTTTGTTCCCTCTCGAAAAGCAACTATTTTTAGTAATTTCCTTTCCCATATTTCTGCTTAATGCAGTCATATGTACAAACGTATCCATGATGCAAACATATATATAAGAATCCTTTTCTCCATATGGTGCTAATTAAATATTTATCTTTTATAGGCATGTGATAACTTAAGTTTGAGTGATCACTTACTAAGAGCAGTATTAAATCTCCTCAGAAGGGAAGTTTCAGAGCATGGCCGTCATTTACAGCAATATTTCAATCTGTTTGTAATGTATGCCAATTTAGGTAAAAACTTTTCATAACTTATTTAATGTATTATTTTCATGTTTAATACTGAATGATGAAAGTATTTTAATGTAATGATGAGATCTAATTCCTTGTGAAATAGAAGCAGTATTCCATGTTCATATAAATGTTAAAATCCATTGCAGACTTTTTGTATTTTTTTGTATTTTTTATTTATTTTTTTATTTTTAGTGTTTGTGTATTTTTGAGAGAGAAAACATGAGCATGAGAGGGTCAGACAGAGGGACAGAGGATCCAAAGCGGGCTCTGTCCTCACAGCAGTGTCCAGTGAGGGGCTTGAACTCAGGAACTGTGAGGTCATGACCTGAGCTGAGATCAGGTGCTTAAGTGACTGAGCCACCCAGGTACCCCTGATTAGCTTTTCAGTAGCAGTCCTTATCTTGGACTATAGTTCAGAAAATGTGTCTGGTTCATGTTTTTATCTCTTAATGCTGGTTTTAAAAAAATGATGCACAGGCTATATCCTACATGATATGAATCAGAATTCCTAGAGCTAGGAAAAACTGTTTTCAAAGGAAAGTGGTTGTATTTGTCAACTTTAAGAATCACTACCTGGGGCGCCTGGGTGGCGCAGTCGGTTAAGCGTCCGACTTCAGCCAGGTCACGATCTCGCGGTCCGTGAGTTCGAGCCCCGCGTCGGGCTCTGGGCTGATGGCTCAGAGCCTGGAGCCTGTTTCCGATTCTGTGTCTCCCTCTCCCTCTGCCCCTCCCCCGTTCATGCTCTGTCTCTCTCTGTCCCAAAAATAAATAAACGAAAAAAAAAATTAAAAAAAAAAAGAATCACTACCTAAAAATGTTGGCCTATACCTGTTTTTGTTAAAATAAAATCAGTTCAATTCACTAAAACTGTGTATAAGTTATGCACTTAAATTCTGTTGAAATCAGTATCAATATCATTGTTGTCAAAATACACTTCTCTTCATTTCTTCTCAGTGGCTCCAGAGTGCTTACCTAAAATATTATGGTGTATGTTTTATTATACTCTGATGCTCATTCCATTTTTGTTTTGATTTGTTTTTAAGTCTAGTCTTGCTGCTCAACAACTAGATTATAAAATTCTGGTGATGAGGGCCTTTTTCACAGTAAACATGTTTTCTAAATGAATGGAAGGATCATCAAGAAATTTATAAGAAATTTTCTAAAATTTTCTGTATTCTCTTAGGTCACATTTATTAAGAGGAGAAAGAGTAGTGGCGCCTGGTTGACTCAGTCAATTAAGTGTCCAACTTGTTTTTGTTTTGTTTTTTGTTTTTTTTTAATGTTTATGTTAGAGTATGAGCCAGGCACACAGAGGGATGGGACAGAGGATCTCAAGCAGGCTCTGTACTGACAGAGATGGGGCTGATGTGGGGCTTGAACTCACAAATTGTGAGTTCATGGCCTGAGCCAAAGTCAGATGCTCAATCAACTGAGCAGCTCAGGTGTCCCAAGTACCCAGCTCTTGATTTAGGCACAGGTCTTAATTTCACAGCCCTAAGATCAAGCCCTACATTGGATCCATGCTGGGTATGGAACCTCCTTGATATTCCCTCTCTTTCTCTTCCTCTCTGCCCCTCCCACTCTCAAAAAAAAAAAAAAGAGAGAGAGAGAAAAGAGAAAAAGTAACTATGTTGCATTTACAAGCATAGAATTGCAATGTTAGTTATTCAGGTGTTGATGCATCAGTGGCTCAAAATTACTAATGTTTTCAGATGTATTCTAGTTAAAAGTTTTGCAGTATTGGGGCACCTGCGTGGATCAGTTGGGGTTAAGCATCCAAGTTCATCTCAGGTCACCATCTCACAGTTTGTTAGTTCATGCCCCTCATCAGACTCACTGCTGTCAGTGCGGAGTCTGCTTTGGATCCTTTGTCCCCTCTCTTTCTGTCCCTCTCCCGCTTATATGCATGCATGCACTCACTCTCTTTCTCTCAAAAATACATTTAGTAAATAAATAAATCCTTGTTTTTATTCCTGTTTTTAATACAAAACTATCAAATTGAAGCCCTCACAGAAATCATATATTAAACAGTTGGTCACAAGTCATTTATTATTGGTCCATAGTATAATCTTTATTTCCATAAATATATGGATTGATAAATATTAACATTAAGTCATTAAAGCCAGATGTAGCTTAGTTTTCAACTTTTTTTGGATTTTAGCAAGGTAAAACAGTTCATTTGCCACACATTTGACTTTCTCAGTAAGGTCTCCAGCATCACCCTGTAATCAAACATGTGAGTATTTCAGTAATCAATACTCATTCTGTGACAGTGGCTAGTGGTCTCATAACAGGTCAAACAAATTTCACCAAAAAGTGTGTCATGGCACGAACATTATTTTTAAAGAAACTTCATCAATATTTTCACCCTTTTTTTTAAGTGTGTCCTTTTTTGTTTGTTTGCTTTTAGTTTATTTATTTTGAGAGAGAGCACACAAGTGAGAAGGGACAGAGATGTGGGAGGGAGAATACCAAACATACTCCACAGTGCCGTCACAGAGCCTGATGCGGGGCTTGAACCCATGAACTGTCAGACCATGTCTGGAGCTAAAACCTAGAGTCAGACCGTCAACCAACAGAGTACCCAGGCATCCCATGTTTATCAATCTTTTTGAATTTCACATAAAACAATGCAAACCTATCTTTATTGTGGTCCTGGGAATGCTACAATGCATAAAGGAATTTTAATAGGATAGGAAACAAGGGAACATACAAAATGCTAATATGTACATCCAAGGAATATCTGAACTACACTTAGTAAGAAAGGGCTTGCTGGAGAAAATGAATTCATTGGTAACTAGAGTGAAGGGCTCCTTAGATAATGAAATTACTCAGTCTGACTTCAATTGGTGAAAGATATGAGGTAGAAGAAGGAATTAGTAAGATACTGTAACCCCATGGTCTTTTGACAAGTCTTGTGAGAAAGTCTATAGTTGATTGAGGGCATTGAAGGCCATTATACCATAGTAGACCACCAATAGACTGCTTCTCCAGTTTGCTCTGTGTGGTTTCAATATGTACCCAGTCAACCATGGTCTGGAAGCATATAGTCCTCCCCTTGAGGTACTGTCAGAAGGTCAGTTGTAGCCTAACACTATATCACAGCAGGATACACCTTGCTAGTTCTCATTACACAGGCATTTTTATCATCTCATTTACATCATCACAAGAATGGTGAGTACAGCACAATAAGATGATTTTGAGAGAGAGAGATCACATCCATATAATTTACTACATTATGTTATAATTCTATTTTATTGTTTTTGGTGTTAATCACCATGTCTAATTTACAAAGTAGGCATGTGAGTATAGGAAAAAAGTTAACATATATAGGGTTCACTACTAGTTCACTAGGCTTTAGGAACCTACTAGAAGTCTTGGAACATAATCCTTGAAAATAAGGAGGGGCTACTTAATTAATCTTTACCTTAGAAAGATTACCCTGACTAGGGGTGCCTGGGTAGCTCAGGCAGTTAAGCATCCAACTTTGGCTCAGGTCATGATCTCACTGTTCATGAGTTTAAGACCCCTGTCAGTCTCTATAGAGCCTGCTTCAGATTGTGTCTCCCTGTCTGTCTGCCCCTCCCCTGCTCGTGCTCTGTCTCAAGAAATAAACAAACATTTAAAAAAATTAAGGTTGCAGTGAAAACTGGATTACAGTGGAGCAAAACATTGTAAAACTGATCTATAAGCTGAGAAGATCATTGCTGCTTTATATATAGACTGGACAGATTTAGATTTAGAACATGGACAGGGGCGCCTGGGTGGCGCAGTCGGTTAAGCGTCCGACTTCAGCCAGGTCACGATCTCACGGTCCGTGAGTTCGAGCCCCGCGTCGGGCTCTGGGCTGATGGCTCAGAGCCTGGAGCCTGCTTCCGATTCTGTGTCTCCCTCTCTCTCTGCCCCTCCCCCGTTCATGCTCTGTCTCTCTCTGTCCCAAAAATGAATGAACGTTGAAAAAAAAAAAATTAAAAAAAAAAAAAAAAAAAAAAAAGAACATGGACAGATTTAGAAGTTCATTATAAGAAAATCAGAACTTGAAGGTTGGATATTTGACCAGAGAAGAGATGTTTAAAACCATTGTGTAGGTGTGCCTGGCTGGCTCCATGAGTAGACCATGTGACTCTTGATCTTGGTGTGGGAGTTACAGTCACATATAGGGTATAGAGATTACTTTAAAAAATTAAAATCTTTTAAAAAAAAAAAAGACCAAGGTATAATAGTGCCAATTTGCCCAGAGGAAACCTAAGAGGAGGAGCCCATTTGGGAAGGTTAATTTTTTTTTTTTTTAATACATTTATTTTTGAGAGAAAGAGAGAGAGAGAGATACAGAGTATGAGTGGGGGAGGGGCAGAGAGAGGGAGACACAAATCCAAAGCAGGCTCCAGGCTCTGAGCTGTCAGCACAGAGCCCGACATGGGGCTTGAATTCACAGACTAATATCATGGCCTGAGCCACCCAGGTGCCCCAAGAAATTTAATTTCTCATTTAATTTTGTTTCTGTCTTTATCACTTTACCATATGTTGATGAGAGTTGCTATCTAGGCCCCAAACAGTATCAGAGCTCAGTATAATCAAAATGCCACAATTTCACAGTTAGAATAAACTAAATCAATGTACTTTCAGCAGTTATGCAGTCTGCACTTCTTCAGCTTACACAATGAGCTTTAATCATAAAAAGTATAAGCAAGTATATTATTTTTTATTCAGTACCTGCCATTCTAATTGTTTTTTGTCTCTTTATTTCTCCTGCACATTATTCTTCTCCCTTTTTTTTATAGGTATGGCAGAAAAGACACAGCTTTTGAAATTGAGTGTACCTGCTACATTCATGCTGGTATCTTTAGATGAAGGACCAGGTCCTCCAATCAAATATCAGTATGCTGAATTGGGCAAGTTATACTCAGTAGTGTCTCAGCTGATCCGCTGTTGCAATGTCTCATCAAGAATGCAGTCTTCAATCAATGGTAAAGTAAAATGTTTTATTCTATACAATGATTTAAAATTAATGGCAGGCTACTATAGTACTTCATTAAAATTCTGAATATTTATAAAAATGAAGTAAGAGTCTGAAGGTCCATTCTTCTATGTTTTTAAACCATTAAGTTGTTCCACGTGTTAGAAGATTTTTTTTAAATTTACTCCCTAATGTGATAAATGCCTTATTTATGAAATGGTTACTTCAGAATTTTAACTTGGTAAAAAAACATGGTTTTTTGCATCTTCCCATCTTGGTATATATCTGATCATTTTAATGTTTTGTTGAGCTTAGGAAAGTTAATTTATAATCAGTTTTTCATGTAAAAAAATTCAGTATCTTAATTTTGTATAGAAGTTTATTGGCTTTTCATTGATGACAAATCTATTCTAGGTAATCCCCCTCTTCCCAATCCTTTTGGTGATCCTAATTTATCACAGCCTATAATGCCAATTCAGCAGAATGTGGCAGACCTTTTATTTGTGAGAACAAGTTATGTGAAGAAAATTATTGAAGACTGCAGTAACTCAGAGGAAACCATCAAATTGCTTCGTTTTTGCTGCTGGGAGAATCCTCAGTTCTCATCCACTGTCCTCAGTGAACTTCTCTGGCAGGTTAATGGAAAATAAATATTGATATGTCCATAACTTGATTCATGATTCCCTTAAATTAGGAACTCAGCTATGTTTTATTGTTTTAGGTTGCATATTCATACACTTACGAACTTCGGCCATACTTGGATTTACTTTTGCAGATTTTACTTATTGAAGATTCTTGGCAGACTCACAGGTAGATACATATTTTTTGCTACCAGAATACTTACATTTTTTTTTTAGATTCTAAAAATAAGGAAATTGCTAGCAGCCAAATACATTTTTACTTCTTAAAGCTCTGTTTATATTTTATAAGTGGTAACTTTTTAGAACTAAAATTTTCATACTAACAAGTCTTTATATAAAGACTTTTTCTCCAAATTCCTGTCTGTGTTCTTTGCCAAAAAATTCAGTCTACAAGTGATGATTTAGAATTGGTTCCCCAGTTCTGCCAGGTGATGCCTGCTTTTCTCCCCACTGGCATTATTTTAGCATGATTTCTTTAATGAAACAAATACAACAAATTGTCACCACTCGTCATAACAGTGAAAGAAAAACCTCAGAATAACCTTACACTTTTTAATAAATTTGTAGTACTTAATCACTACAATCTTGAATTTAGGATTCAATTTCAGACAACTTTAAAATTGTTATGTAACCTAATTCACTATCATAGATTCCAAACAAATCAGTTAATGTTTAAATGCCATTATCTCAGTCACCGTGAGATAAAAGTATAACAAGCTCCAACTTACAATCATTTATTACTCAGTACCTATTTCAGTATCATGAGGAAATTTGACTTTTTTTTTTTTTTTTTGAGTTTATTTATTTATTTTGAGAGAGAGACTAAGACAACACAAGTCGGGGAGGCGCAGACAGGGAGACAGAATCCCAAGCAGGCTCCATCACACTGTCAGCACAGACCCCGATGTGGGGCTCAAACTCACGAAACTGTGAGATCAGGACCTGAGCCAAAGCCAAGAGTCAGATGCTTAACCAACTGAGGCACCAAGGCACCCTGGGAGTTTGAAATTTTGTAAGATGCTTATTTTAATGGGATGTAATTTTTACTTTTAGTGTAAAGAACTTATTTTGTTTACTGTGTGTATTCTTATGTATGCTTTAGACACATGAATCCTACTCAGCCATCTTGTTTCATCCAAGCAAATATAGTAAAAGTATAAATTCTGGATTAATACATAAAATAGTGGGCTTTGTGAAGAAATCAGTAAAGTATTTTTATTATGAGCCATAATGTTTCATTTAATGAACATTAGTTTTAGTTTATTCACTAAGCAATAGGTGATATTTACAAAGTGTCTACTATTGTGCCAAGACAACAGGACAAACACAATATGAATTAGTTATATATAATAAACAGTTGAAGTAATGGTGGTGTGGCT